>NW_021849308.1:549528-571492 GCF_003651465.1 Formica exsecta | reverse complement strand
TATCTTTTATCATATATGCATATATGTACTTTGTTGCAATAGTATAAATTACCAAATTACTTAAATATCAGCGATATATAAATGATAGGATAATTAATCTGAGAAGTTTTCCAATTAGACTGGTTTTAATATTTAAGCCTGCTTTGATAACCTTATTGTTTCACAAATGTTCAGATAAATATATTTTTCTCATCTAGTTTTGTATTATATGAATTATATATATGTTTAATATGAATTTATTTAAAGATGTATAATGTTGGCCCATTTCTTCGTAATTTTTTAAAAAAATTTTAGTATTAATAACTGTTGCAAATATAGATTCTCTGTTAAAAATATATTAGCTATTATATAATATATACTTTATATATATAAAAGAACTATAAAAGAGGTTTAATTTTGTTTCATATATATATGCATACATATTGAATAATAATCTCTATCAATTTGTATAGTCAAACACACACAGTTTGATTTACATGATGCACTTATAAATATTTATGGTCTTCTTGCACTTCAATTCAAAATTATAAGATGTTTACCATTATAGTATAATAATGAATAAATAAAATTTAATATTAATCGCCTAATAATTTTAAGCGTTCTTTTCTTTATATATGGAACATTACAGAAAAGAAAAATTTTCTAGAAATATATAAAATATCAGTATTTATACATTGCATATACATGTATGATTATGAATATTTTTGTGAATCTTTATTTGAACCATTGTAAGCAAAATCGATGGCATTGTATACTCGATTATATAATAAATATGTGCAAATTATAAGTATCAGAGATATTCTTTAATTAAAATATATATATATATACATATATTACATGATTTGACAATTTACTTCAGAACCGTCCACCGTTTTACATGTTTGTTAAATATAGGAAGGACGTTTTCAAACCTCCGTTAGTGACAACGAACTTTTGATTCGTAAAAGACGACGGCACACGCCAGACAGGTGACAGGCCTCCTTTCCTTTCCGCGATGATGAAGCAAGCGAGATTTTGTCAGTAATCGTCTTGCAGTAATGAAGCATTGACAACGTAACGACGACAGACGATAAACGATGTTAATCGAGATTGGCATAAAAACGTCACGTGTTCTTATTCACCTCGACAGGAGATTCAGGCTGTTAAAGCTCAATTTTTTTTTTTTTTGACGAACGAGGTACCGTTAACCGTATCGCTTCTTCTCCCTCCGCCAAGCTTCACCTTTCGAAATTTCTTATATCCGTATCATTATGGCTGATGCCGTTCAGCCGATTGGCTGCGTTTCATAATGCGACGAGAATGTCTGTAGGTTTTCTTTTTACAAGGCACCCTCGTCTCGGATGATGAGATGCATTTACATTTCTATATTCTTTTATTACTGAGATATTTTCTCTTGCTTCGTTTCCCACAAGACGAAAGATTACGCCGTTTCGCGACAGACGTCTGTTTGTTCCTTTGTATCGATATATACATTGGTTATCTATCTTGCATTGCAAGGTAATTTAATTAAACCACGTGGCGTAAGTGAGCTGTCATTAGCGGGCGCGTGGATCGCACAATATTTTTATGTAAACTGCACCTTGATAAGGCATTTCCTATGATGAAAAAAATGTTAATACCTCGTTTAATAGATGATTAGGCTAGGTAAAGCATGGTAATTTCTGATTTTATAGCCGTAGATCCGAGATTTGTTCGTGCCTGCTGGCGGTATCGAAGAAGAATGTAATCATTTCTGTGTAAATGTTATCCTGAAGAATATAATTTATAGATAAATACCGTCGAGGTACACGTAGAAATTAATATGAAATACTACCCGCCATTTATATGTATATAATATATTATAAGTCACACAAGAATCAGCTGCATATTTTTTTACATCTCGAAGCGAAGATATTGAACGAGGATAATGTTTCATCATTGAGTCAATGAGCCAACAATTACATTTAAGTACAATAACTAACTTAATAATAAATAACCTTACGACGAAAAAAATACTCTATCTCTAAAGATTTTTTCATTTGAGAAGCTTGCAATAAGCATATTACTATTAGTAATTTAAATAATATTTCTCGTATTTAAGAAAATTGTAGCCATAATTAAGCAATTTTCTATGATTACTATCGCAAATTAAAATAATGGAATCTCTACTTCTTTCTTTTTCTTTCTCCTTTCTTCTTAATACCATCTTATCGCGGCGTGCGTAAGCTTTGAAAGTATTGACGCATCCTGGAGGAAAGGTCAGGATCACTATTCGACCCTCAGTCTCGCGTGTTCAGGGAAGCGCTTCTTCGTACAAATGATGACAGGTGCGAGAATCGACTATTATCTTCGCTTCCTCGCGTGATAGCATCCGTGGGAGACTGAAAATTACGTCACTTTCCATTTTACACCATTTCTATTAACCTACCTTGATGAGCTGCAAAACGAGTCGTTTCTTCGGTAATGAGTAATACTTTATTCATTTTTTCGAAGTAAGCATCAGTTGATCGTATTGATATAGATTGATTTGCAAGCAGGAGTTTCTAGCTCATTAAAACAATTGTTTACGTAGCATTCAATTTTTTCTCTTATTATATATATTCAAATATTTTATAAAATAAAATTATTGTATGTATATAATTATATATATATATCTTTTATTGTGGTTGTTTATTAATTTAATATTATAATGATCGAACAATGTGAAGAAAATGAACATAAAAAACGATAAGATATTGTTTGTTAAGGAAATTTGATAAGGCAAAAATACATTTTATATCATTGAATAATCTATTATAATATACGAGAGTCTAACATTTTATGATAATCTTAATTTACAGTCAAAATTTTCAAACTAAGATATAGCTTCTATAATGCTCCTAGATAGAAAAAAAAAATAGAAACTATGTCATTTTCTATTTTGCGTTGTAATAGTCGCTTAATCATAATTTATCATAGTTGATCGCCATCCCTTTTCCGCTTGATCGAGTCAGGGTAGGGAAGATAATGCGTATAGCCATGTAGACGTGTGCATATATTGTCAGATATACATACGGTGTGTGATCTCGTGTATTAAATTTATTTGTCTATTAAATATATTTTTCTGATTTACTAGCTCGCGCTAATGCATGTCAATAATAGATTTTAGGATTTTACTATGCAATCACATTTTCAACGACAAAGTATAAAATATTATTATACAAGAAAAAAATTCGAGGGAAAAGATGAAAAGGTTCATATATACTACATTGTACAGATAATATTTTTATATTGTCATATAATTATGCATAAAATGATCGAAACAATTTTTTTGCGTTATATAAAATATAGAATAAATGTATTAAATTTGTGTTATATATAAATGATAAAATAAAACTGCAGAATATCGAATAAATACATCACAAAAAACGCATAACTGCAATAATAAAGAAAAAGATATAATTTTTAGCATCACAAGCATGTAATAAGTGATTTGTTTCGAAACTATTGATACTCAGGATTAAAATGGAATCGCAGTCGCACGATTGATTCGACATGGCGTGTTAACATCGAAGCGAGTGCGAATGATTGTTAGTCCGCGCTCGCGTTCACCGATTCTCATGCAGCTCATGTGTGTTACGACGCGACTAGATCAATTGCAATTCTGCCAAGCAGGATGGCTCTATTGTAATATAGGCCGAATGGGATTATCGACGAAGGTCGCCGATTTTATATCTGCAAAGATCTACCGATCTAATATTTTCCATTCGATACTTTTCGACATGCTCTTACCAATTTTTTTTTTCCTTAACATCGTAAACGTCGTTTCTCATGTCACGTCCATCTTCGAAAACCTTGCAACGATGACCTCGATCTTTCTCGTAACGTTCATAAAGTAGCACGCGCAAGACGATCGAATAGACAGTTATTGCATGCAGATCGGCACGAAATTCCCGTTTAGAGTCGTCGGAATCGTCGTTTGTGCGTATGCAAATGTTCCACCTGCGGTGGAAATGTTTTTCCACCAAGCATCAAGGGAACGAGCGAAAAGGAGAAAGCTCATCGACGTCGTCGCTCGTACATTGCACCGCGGTACCAACGGGCTTTTCTATGCAGATTCCAGTCGTACGCGATGCAACCGGTTCCTTTTACGATCCCCCGAGACTCCCGGGGGATTAAATTAAAGCCTGGTCGTGTGCTCTCTAATCGCCGGCAATCTTGAGTCACACGGTATCGAGTCGTAGAAAACGCGGCGATATTTCATCCCGTCCAATTGCCATCGTTATTACGATTATTGCCGATGCTGGACGGACAGTAACAGGTGATTTCGTGTAAGGGACTAGACCTGCTCTCTTAATGAAGCACATACGTCACTTGATGTATTCCGTATTTTATGTAGACATGCATCGTACTGTGCTAAAATAGAACCGTGTCCAACACTACGCCATTAATACCCAACTACGGCAATTATTATAAATTTAGATAGTATAACTATTATTATGAGAAGTTCCAATATTTGACCTCAGTAAATAAATTAGATTATAACTTACTTAGAGAGCATCGGCTTTAAAAAAACTTTAATTAAATTCAAATATCACAGCAAACATCAATTTTATCTTTTATTATTTGTCCCTAAATATAAGAAATAATTGTATATAAAATAAAGATACTTGATATTGCTCGGTTCAAAAAATAATTAAATACATATTTTATATGTGTATATATAAAGATAATATATGTAGTAGATAATTAAATATATATATTGATTTGATATATATAAATACATGGGGATTCAATTTAAAAATATTCAATTTAAAAATATTTTTGATAATTTATAAAATATCTGCATTTTTTAGAAAAAATATATTTCGTACAGATTTTATTCCATGTTAATGTATAAAGGAAATCATGTCTATTGATATTGTTTCTTGATTTCATGGTCACACGTATGATGATAAGATGAGTTTCTAAATGTTAGATGGTATTATTTTCGAATCAATACTGACGAAGCGGATCGAACATGACTCAACGCACGAGCGCAAAGGTTAATGGCGATTACACACATTATCTTTTATTTTGTATTTTGAATGAAATTAGACGACTTACTTTGTCCATTCACCTGGCCGACATAATTTACGGTAACACTATTTAATCGATAGCATTAATGTATCCTATCGTTACAAAAAATAAGAGAACGAAATACTAGATTAAGTTACGCATTATAACAGACAGTGATTAATGTTTGAAATGGTCGGATATATTTGCTTTACAACACTGTGTAGTTTATTAAAAGCAATAAGAAATTAGATAAATTCTGTCGGTAAATATCTCTCACGATATATTCATGAAATATTTGTGTGCAAAGCAAAGAGTCTTATATTTATATGTGATAATGCGCGATCTAATTGACAACAATATAAATTCGCGATTATTTTATTAATACATCTTTTTTTTATATTTTAAGCGACAGATCAATTATTTTGATAACCTATGATCTTTTTTTTTGTCGTTTAATAACTTATTATTTATTATATAATAAAAATATCGTGATTTCTCTTTTATGTTAATATATATATGTTTCAAGATTACAAAAATTATATTTTAATATTTTCTTTAATATTTTCTCTCTGTAGTCGCCCGAATCCGGTTTTTGCCGTATCGACCTTCTTATCAATCTCGATGAATTAGCTAGTAGATTGAGTTATAATTAGAGATTGTTATTAACCTGTCATGATCATTTTTAATGATAAATTAACGATGCTTTGACGTTTTAATATAACAGATGATTTGAGGCGGAATAAATTATTGATTGAATCTACATTCTCATTTCATTATATAGATCAATAGGTTCTGATTAGTATCATTATCTGATCAATAAGTTTATACAATATATTATTTTTGATGAATAACTATTTATTGGTTTTCAGTAATTAACATGTGATTGATTATATAAATATAGAATAATTTTTTGCTGTGTATCTGTTATATCTATCTTTTAATTACAATATTGGCGCTGATGCAGTATAAAAGCGCGTATGAAAAAACATATGATGCACTAACATTTTTGTTTCATCTTATTATTATACAAATATGACAAGACATTTAGAATCAGAAATACAATTGCATGTCGCTTGATGAGATCCCCTTGTATTATCTAAATACGATATCTTCAATACCCCGTAGTATCTAATAATAAGATGCGCACTGAAAATGGCATGCACATGCGAATTTCTGGCGCTCCTGGAGTGCTCGTCGAGGAATCGAGACATGGAGAGATACTTCACTCGTCCGAGTGAGTTTTTATGATCTGCTGCTGGTATGCCCAGTTTTTCCCAGCAGTAAAACGACTCGTCGCGACAAAGTCCACGAGTTTGCCGGTCAATGACCAGAAAATACGCACGAATGTGCCAACATTTTATATTAGAAGAAGAAACCTGAGCGTCTTGTCTCTACGACGGCACGATCGATTGGACTCGATGAGCATTCGATGACCCGCAGACCCACATTTTCTTCGGAGACCGGCATCATTTTACACACACATACATATAATCCATTTATTTTACAATTTAGTTATTAGATAGAGTTTTAATATTTTAATGGAAATTGCAATTGTATAGAAAGTTTATGAATAATAGATTTTTCTTTTAGTTCAAGCGGATGTGTTTGTGTTTAATATACATCGTGTAAAATGACATAAATGACATAAAAATAGTGCGGTTCTTTAATATTGCAAATAACAGACATTTGATTTGAAATGTTTATTTTTTTATTACTATTCTTCTTTTATATACTTATTTCCATTGCTTGTTTTTTTTTTTTGCTGTATCAAACTTTTCTTGTGGCAGATCTTGACCTTAATTTTAATAATAATCCTTTCTAATATAGAATCTTGGAGAATAGTTAATCGTGGGTAAGATGTAGATAAAGAAAATTCTAAAGAATATAAGACGCGCGCGATCCGTAATTGTTGTTAGCTACGACCGTGAAATCGATAGGAAAAAATGACAAGTTGTGACGCGCGTGACAAATTAGCGAATAAATCACTTTAATCATGAAAAGCGAATTGTCCTCGTCGCTCGGAATGCGATATCCTTACTCTTAGCGATTAATCATAAGGTCGCGCCGATAAAATCACCGAATCATCAATACGGATTCGGAGCATTGGCTTGCTCGACGAATCCGCTGCCGTCAAACACCGGTTTCCCAACAATCCATTCCGCGTCGGTATATCCTCTTTTTTTCTTTGTCCAGCGCGGAAAGGTGATGAGAGGAATATCGAAACTTTACCGTTACAAGTTCACCCGACGTTCTCGCGCCGTAATTACTGTTGCCATTCGCCGTTGCAGACAGTCGGGCCGACGCGTCGTTGAAATGGTTCCGCACGGATGCTGCGATACCGCTCTCGTATACCGGTCGTATTTATAGAGAGGCCAGTTATATAGAAGGTTGTGGCGCCTAGATCCGGATAGAAATACGAGTGAGTTACTTATAACGCCGATCTCGCGAAACAAGAAAAAAGCGGAAAATAGACGAGTAAGATTACAACGCCGTCGTCGCCGTCGTCGCTGTCGGTTGCGATGGTGTTCCAATGAATTACAACGGACCGATAATGCGGAACAGGTTCCGCGTGATAAGATGGGATGAATTCAACCACGCATTACGGCACGCGAAATGTTAGGAAAATGATACTTTATCGCTCGCTCACGATTGGTGAATTCTTTTCTCACGCGTTTTACGAGTCTTTTACCCTACTGCAAATTTGATTTTGATTTAAAAAATATCCATTCGGATATTTTTTAAAGCTGAATCGTGATAATGTTAAAATATTGTGTAGCGTAAATATAGATAAGAAGTTAATAGTTAATGAAATAATGAGGCATGAAGGTTCTTCTGTGAGAAAATTTTCCGGCTTTGCGGATTTACGAATTAATAAAAAAAAAATAATAATAATAATGATAGTGTACATGTGCACATAGATGACGGGTTATTATCTTGTTATCGTAAATGGAATTTTATCAAGAAGCATAAGAATTAATGGATCATTAAAACTACGAGAAAAATACAGGTCCAATACGCAGCGCTTCTTTTGAAGATTCATGAATAATTAATCACCAACTCATAATTATCTCTAGGAATACGTTTACATCCGATTAACGGCGAATAAATCGTACGTTCTCTGTTAGAGCCAAACTTGTTTTATTTACTTGCAGCTAACACGCGCCAATACAAGTGTGTGTTGTATAAACGAATGCGTTATATTACAAATATGTTGGGAGTATTATTGAGTGTTATAGTGTTCGTTCGAGATTTGTTTGCGAAGTATTTGAAAAATTTTATATACTGTAGACGGATATTGAAGATGAAGGCAGCATAAATCATTAATGGCAATACGTTTATGTGATTATGCATGTTCTGCTCATTTTTTCCCCCTAAACAAAAAATAGCGTTTTAACTGGTGTAAATATGAACTATCGATAATATATAAAACAATCATCTTAGATATAATACTCACCAACTTCCAGAAGAAGATTGCGCCGAAGCAGAAGCAGAAGATTGGGAATACGAACCACCGCCGCCACCACCACCACTAAAGATACAAAAAATTTTATAAAAATTAGTAAAAAGGATCGAGAGAAAGAGAATGGATGTAAAATACAGTGACTTTTAAACATATATCTTATCGAGATTGTCTTAATCGGATTAATCTATCACTGTATTTAAGAAACAATATTATATCAATACCCGCAAGTACTACAGCCGCCCCCTCCGCCTCCGCTTGGATAATAATTTCCTTGGCCACCTCTACGATAATGGCCTCCGCCTCCTGTAATAGGTACGACTACAACCGGTATAACTGCTATACGGTGCCCTAAACAAAGCATCCCCTTCTTATGCGTGATACAATGGAGTTTAGCAATAGCAATGTGTTAAAATATATATGACGATGAGATTTTAAATGTTATATTTTTGTTGATTTTGTTATATCTGATTTGCAAATTTCAGCTGAGAAATGTCAAGCGAGCAGAAAATGTATTATTATTAATTAGTATCTTATTATTATTAGTATTTTTCTTATTTGTATATAAGTATGATTTTTTAATTTTTTTTTTAATTAGGAAAAGGTAATAATTGTTCAAGCAATTTTTGTTATTTTTAATAATTCCGCCAAACATTCTAAATTTTTTTATTTGTATTCAATCGTTATCTTTAAATGAGTTTCTTCACAATATATGCAAACATGCACAATTTATATAACTTATTTTTGTACTTATCACATGCAAAAATATAAGAGATTATACAACTAGCTGTCAAATTTGAAAAATCTAGAAAGAAACCAGCGAGATCAAAGATGTATTTCAATTCCTAGAAATATGCAAAGTAAATAGTTTGTTTTCGCAATAGCCAATGCAATATATTGATGCAAATTCTTGATAATTATTATTGCCGATATGTGACGTAGTTACGTAGGCAAAAGATCCGCGTATATTATAGTTAGAATAATCTTATCATACAGAGTACCTCAGAAAACCGTCGGATTTCGTTTTAACCGCAGCTATTTTGATCAATACATGGAAACACTTTTTTTTTTTAAATGAAACTCGAAAGAAATCATCATTTGTTATATTTCTTTGATTTTGAAAATTGAGATTTTATTGAAATAAACTTTAGACCGATTGAAAAATAAAATTGTCTATTTTTTCTGGAGCTTAATTCTTTCTCTTTTTTCCAGAAGGGTTATATTTTTAGACAATAATTACTAGAAAATTAAAAATGCTACGTCATCTTTATCGAGAAAGGATTAATTCCACATTCGTCAAAAAATTTGTAGTGAAAAGAGTTTGCGGCGCGATTTTAGATATTCTTTGATATAAATAAATTTTATTAATGTTGGTGGATAAATTTGTTTATCAATTTTTATCTACGATTATCTATGATTAGAAATTAACTCACCACCACCACCACCAGAAGGATAACCTCCTCCACCGCAGGTGGGACAGCCTCCACCTCCACCTCCACTTGGATACCCACCTCCGTATCCTCCTCCGTATCCTCCGCCACCTCCACACTTCAAACAGATAGTTCTCTTCTGTCGATCTTTTTTCTCGTGAATCGGCTTTGAAGCCGATTCTATCATACTCTGCGCCTTTGCCTTTTCCAATTTTATTTTGAGCACTTTTGACTTATTGTCCATTTTGATCGTGTCGACCTTGATACCTTCACTTTCCAATTCTGCTGCGAATTCGTCGAGGTCGGCGGGTGAGTGTCTTTCTCTTTCTTCATCATCATCTTCTATTACTAGAAGAACAGTGGCCAACGGTTCTGCAAAGATACATTTTTCATTAAAGATCTTCCTAGGAATTATTTTAATGATATTTACTCTTGCTTATAATTTATTTATTATTTTTATCATGTTATTAAAATATGTAAAAAATTTGTGAAAAAGAAATGTGTTAAAATATGTAAACAAAAATGACGTCAAATTGTCTTTACTATTAAAGAAATCCTGATATATGTATAATTTTATATATATTGTTTATTGATCACATTTACCTAATATGTCAGGAATAGTTTCGATAATTTCATTTTCAAATATTTCCTCTTCCGTATTACCGCTGTTATTTTTTACAGCGTACAAGTTAATTATGTAAACCGTGGCATGGCGTTCCTTCTCTTCAAGCGGCGGCGGCCGTAATTCGGTCGACAACGTGTGTTCTTCATATGTATTCGCCGGGTCTAGCGATCATATTAAAAAATGAATCAATCATTATGTGAACAGAAATAGGTAGATTATGTCGATAGGCACGAAGCATAAAGACTTTTAAATTGATTGCAGTTAGATTTGTTTTCCAGCGCATGTATCCTGACATCACTGTTATTTTCGGAGACATCTTGTCTGCTGCATGCAAAATAAATTACAGAGTTCGCGCAGCTGTCTCTTAGATCTTTCAAAGCGGTATTTAAAATTGCGACGCATAAATAGATAGCTACTGAAGCAATAAAAAAAGTATTAAAAACATTTATTTCTTATATTTTTTATTTAAACAACAAGTAAGGTTCAGTAAAATATTGTGAGAATATATCATGAAAATGTGTATTACTTTTCTTGCTAAAGACTTATCTGCAAAAAATTACGGAATGCAAGATAGTAATTTTATGAATTTATATGGATTGACCCCTAACATATTAATGCATGCAATTTATATATAAATTATTGCAATCATATATACTTTATTTTTATCCCTTCTTTGAAAAATCACAAATTATTTATTTAAATTGCAGTCGAGATTTAATATTTAATAATAGAAATGCATTTGTCATATGTTTAAATAATTAATTATGAACAGAAATAGTTTTACAATGCAGTCGAATTGTACTGTTCAGTCTGCTTAAAAGCTAAAAAAAAAAAATTAAAATACAGCTATGTACTATTTTTTTGACAAAGTATAATATACGTTATACGAAATTAATTTTTATCAAATATATGAATGCAATATTCGGCAACCCTGAAAGGGTCGCGACAAGTGAAAAAAGGAGCACTATTCCAAGAGCACGAACTACCATCGTGAGGGGCGTTCGGTGGATGCACTGCATGCCGATCTTTTAATCTTGCCGCTTTTATAGTCATCGATACGATACGCGTTTGATCCTGATGTAATTATGTAACACTAGCCACCTCCATCGCTTTTTGCACATCTAACGCTGCGCCGCGCCGAGCAACGCTGATTTTTTAAATTTTCCGAGGGAATCCCCGTCATATATATAGTGCATACACGATCGGTCTGAAATACTTCTCTTCGAGACTAAAGTGCGCGAGAACAAAATCAAAGTGAATATTGAATAAGATTGAAAACAAGAAAATCTTGTGTTCTTTATAACTCAATATGTATACAACGTGTATAATTCCTATATACGAATTTATCTAGTGTTGTGTATGATAACGTTATGTCATAATAACATTAAAGAAATTCATCAAAATTCAATTTCTTTCTAATATATCGGCTTTAGAAGGAATATCGAAATAAATATAATTTATTTTACACATCTACACACTATGTGTTTTAAAAATTGATTTAATATCTCCAAAATAAAAATTTTTCAAATACATAAGGCGCAAATACATGCAGACTGTAAGAGTATAAAAAATAATGTTGCGATAGTTTTTGAAAAATCTGTTAAACATATGGTGTCTGTATACATATTTTATAATTATAAATTAGATTTATTGTAATACTACTTAGTATTAGTTTGACTTTGATATAAATTTTCAAAATGAATAGGTTTTAAAAAACACACCAAAAGATAATAAACATATATGTGTTCTATCATTATAGAAAACTTTTTATAAAAATGAGAATACATTTTAAAAAGGAATTATTGCAATACGTAATTGGGATAAAGAAATGTGCAAAAGCCTTTTGCCATAACTCTTTATGTATATTATAAATTTTTGCTTTTTTATTTTAGAGCGTGCGCGACAACAAATCAGAGGAAATTAATAATCAAATAATCAATCACTCTTTATTACGTCTAAGATGTTGCTAAGTGATGAGGAAATGATGGAAACAGTATAAAAAAATAGGAGAGAGAGAAGGATGATTTAGTCTTCATTAAAGAACTAAAATATTTTAATAAATGATTTCCGCGAAATACAAACCGGTGATGTACCGGTTTCGGAATAGCGTTATTATGCATAATAAAGCATACACGCATACTGTTTATGTTCATCAGTTCGTCATTAACCTTAATAATAACTTTTATTATCTATATTTTTTGTTGATTATGTTTTATTATGTTATTTCTATCGTATGCATTCTCTCTGATACGATATCTATATATAATTATTCAAAATACTTATTGCATTATATACTTTGACTAATAGTAGAATGAATTCCCGGCATTGAGGTATATTACTGGAATTAAATAGTTTCCATACGTTAAACATGGAACAATGCTGTTCATCAGGATTTCCTAACTTGAGGATATGTATATATTCAGATAATTAGCGTTGAGAGATCTTCATATTCTTTCACGTCACGTTTAAAGGATCTATGAATCTCGCATACAGAATATATCAAGAATATTATTGTAAAATGCAAATATCTGTCTATTTATAGTATTATTTTGAAATCAATTTTTGAAACAACTTTTTTTCTCCTCTTCCTTTCATTGTGAATTTCTTTTAATTCAAAAATTATTGACTTATTAATTTTGAAACAAGTCTATTTTTATTAATTTACATTAATTCTAATATTTTTTTCTAAAGAGATATATAACTTGTATATTTTATTTTAACTTGACATTGATTTTAATCGTATACGTCGCAGCTGTTAATTCCTGTAATGATCAGCACTGCGGTTTGAAATAACGATCAAGTTGCATATGCAAATCCAGTTAATAATTTCTGCTCGCTTCTCAACGCCGTAAACAGTATTCGTGTGTGTTGCATCCGCCGATCATATTATTGCGCGCCAAGTTTATATATATATGTGAATATAAATTTTTGCATACCCTATCACATCCATCATGTATATATCATTTTGCTTCTTTAAAACAGAATACGAGTTTCCGAGTATTTTAAGTGAATGCATGATGCAATAATATATTAACTAACATTATATCTATTCAAGATGCAATTTACAACAAAAAATTACGCTAATATATGTTTTTATACATGATAATCGTATAATAATGATAATGGATTTCATATTCGATGATAATCGATAATTGTATTTAGCAATTTATATACATATACTTTTTCTCTTTCTCTCTCTCTTTTTTCCACATACATGCAAAATAACAGCTTTGAATCGCAAAATATTATTGATGATTGCATGTCATTCTTATCGGTGATTTCGTCAATGTATACATGCTATGTATGAATTAAATACTTCTTTTAATAATATTTTTTATTTACGTCATCGATAACATGATGTGCGCGTTTGCGGATGGAAATGATTAGATTTACTAAGAAAATGTTACAGCATGCAGATTTGATTTTTTCAGGGGGTTTTCAGAAGGATGGTCCATAATTACTTGCGGCTATAGTTAGTGAGAATATCTGGTGTATCGTATGATCAGTTTACTTGAATTGTGCGTAACTAAAACCACACGAGCCGTCGACAACACATATCACTTTTTTGTCGACTGCAGAAGAATGCGGAGTTCGTTTAGCCTTGACTGATCAAGGTATATCAGATCCAGAAATTACAATCGCTCTCTGATGATGGAGAGCCGTAACGAAAATCCCTTTGGAAGGAGATACCAATTCGACGAAAAGGATCTATTAATTAATTAATACATTATAAATTTCGTAAGCATCTAGCACAATGCGAGATATTCTATTTTTTAAGTATCTATATATTCCCTAATATTTTATATATTTTCTACGCGTATAAAGATTAGCACAATTGATACATATATTTATAATTAAGATATGAGTATATTATAAAGCTCTATAATTAACTTATGAATACAATTCATGTGAAGATAATTTTATATTATTATAATTATTTTTTGCATTATTATTATGTATTAATGCATTATTATTATGTAATTATATCTATATAAATCTATATAATTGCTATGATGTGTAATACGGAAATTTTCCAAAACGGATTTACTTTGAACGAATGAAAAAGCAATGTCAGCATGCTCGTTTATAGATTGTTCTCACGATTCGAATTGATATCGACGATTGCCGGTATACTGATTTAAATGAACATATACAAAAAAAAATCTTGAAAGGCAGACAATTATTAAAATGGTAGACGATGTTGTGTGTACTCACTCATATGAGATTACAATTATCTTATAGCTTAGAAAATTAACTACACGTTAAAATAGCGAGGAAATTTTCTTGCGTTGTTACAACAACTTATTGTTAGACATTCGGCGCGGTTTTAAAAACTTTGCATCAATTCTTAAAAAAAAAGAAGAGGATAAGCAATGCTGATTATCGGTTATTATATTAATATTTAGATCTTATTACGCGCATTACTATGTCATAGCATTATTAGTTTTGGCGCGTATATTATCAAATAAAAAAAAAAAAATCGGTTGATATGTGATAGCCTCAACCTTGTGCCTCTTGAATAAACGTCGGTTCATTCTACGTTAATTGCAGTGTACGAATAATCGAATCTCTCGGATAATCCCCGACCGGTTCCGCGATAATTATTTTCGCCGTAGGTTTTTGTGAGTCAAACTGAGATGATCGGTGAGTCAGAGCCGAGACCTTGAATCGCATGATGTATTTCAGGCTTCTCACAGATTCGCCGTTGATTCGATTACAGGTTCCTCATCGATGACTCTCTGAGATCTCGTATTTCTTAATTTTTTATGTAATAATATTTTTAAAGATAGATATTGAATGATATTCCATTTTGTAGATGAACATTTAACTGCTATTTTATTCGTTTTAGATTTTTTGAGAAGTTTAAATTTTTCTATTTATATATCTCGCAATCGTGAAAAAATAAGCGCAACATTCTTCTAAGAAATCGAACTCATGGAAAGATAGTTGTTATTTATATGTTTTAATGACATATAAATGAAAGAAACAGCATATGCTATCACGTTTGCTACTGTAATCTTATCAAAAATTAGCTTAATCTCGAAATTTTTCTAATCGATAAATAATTTTTCGAGAATTAAATGAGATATATTTATCATTATTAAAAAGGTGATACATTAAGTGACTTTCAGATAAACATTTGACATTTTTAGATTGAACTATACTTGTAGACTTTCAGACAAACTTTTGTCGATTATAGACAAGATCTTTCTGCATTGCATTATTAGTGATATATTATTGTCATTTAGCAGATTTTTTGAACAAGCTACATTTTACTTCTCTGTTGAAAGAATTAAATAATGCTAGATTTTTATTAATATTAATAATATACCAATATATTTCTGGTTATATCAACGAGCATTCTAACTCACATACCATCTGTTGATATTGTTGCTGAAGATTTCTGACGCCGTGGATAGGACAGATTCTCCGGTTATTCCATAAGTTATTCAAACCATCAACTCTTTCAAAGATGTCGCGAGAAGTTCGACATCATATTCTGACCTTCAAGATTCTCCGCATTACTGACCTTCACCTACTTTAAATTTGAGGTAAGTGACGTGATAAACATATAAATAGATATTTATGACAATTGTTATGCTAATTAGTATTTGCACAAAAATCAAGTTCAAAGACCAATCAAACTCACATTTCTTTCGATAAACAAGTTATTTATTATCTAATATTTAGCAAATAGTAACTTCAACGTTTATGTGACGGGCATTTTATAAAATATAAAATATTATGTTATGGATGTAAGCGCAGAAATGTAACAGCTTTATTATTTGTGTGCACATGAATAGAAAATATTTAGAGTCTTCAATATTTCACTTCTACATTTTTTCTTTCTCCGAATATTTTCTAGATAGAAAATGTCACGATAAAAAGTTTATTAAGTTCTTCATAGAAAACTAAAAGTTTAATAAATTATTTTCTTTTGATTCTTTTGATCTTGCATTGTGTGAAGTTTATATCTCATTACAACTTATCTTCTCGCGAATCATTTTCCGGGAAGCACGATGAGGCATACAGAATTTTAAAGTGAGAGGAGGAATACTAAATTACATCATGAATCGCGCGCACGGTAATTATTAACGTAACTCAATTGGTGCTGTCACCTGTAGCCACTTCCGGATACATTTCATCATTTTTGCTACGAAAAATATAAATAGTAACACAAATTGAAGACGAACGGAATAAACTAATTTAAGATAAATTTTTGTAAAAATGAATATGATACAATGTTATTGAAACTTTAAGAAAATATCGATGTCATAAAATCTGAAGTTTTATAATTCATTATTGATGAAAAATATTGCGAAGAAAAGAAGCGTACAAGATATAAATTTAATCGATCGCTTTGTTAAGATTGATTACACAATGAATACCTATAAATAAAATATCTATCATAATATAAAATTCAAACTGATATAAAATAACTTGTATAAATAATAATTTTTTTTTTAACATTTCTTTTCGTTTCCATCATAAAACGTCGAACAATTCGCCAACAGTCTCCGCGAGATCAGATAAAATATCACTATCGGGTTGTCTTCGCTCAGAATCTTTGCTTCCGACGTATTGCAATGGTATAATCTGACTTTGCGCACTCCCACCTTTAGGGAAGAATCCTTCTTCAGATGACGCGATTGCTTGAACGTTGACCCGCGTCACGGAATTCCCACCTTGACGTCCCGAGGTCGATGTACCCTTGGAATTGTCTTCATCGAAAGAACCACTAGAAACATGTTTGGAAGATGCACTTTCCCAACTTTGAGTGTTCCCTGAGGTATATTCCTGACCGATTGACGAGGACATAAAACTCGTAAGATTTAGTTGCCCTGAGAGACCGGATCATCGGCCGAAAAACCGTAAGAGGAAGAGCCTGAACTTACACGAAAACTCGTCGATCCACGTGTTTGATCATTCCAAGAGTCGCGCGGTTGATGTTCGATCGATAGACCTGGCCGGGAAAATATTTGGTGATCAGGTCGCCATTTGTGGATATGAATCGTCGGCTTTTCTTCTCGCCTGGATGAGCCATACACATCGATATCCAATGTCGGTCGTGTTCCATCATACGGTTTCCAAATAGTCAACGTGGGTCGATTGAAACGTTGATCTGAAATATTGAATTTTAAATTTTGAGTGGGGAAATATTAAACTTTAATTTTCAACTACACTACTTCAACAATAAATGTTAAAATTTTTATAATAATATGCAGAAAGTATCTTATAAATAATAATTATCTGGCTTTAAGACAGCGTATTTCCTAATTTTTTATGTATAAATAATTTATATGATAAGAATTCGAGATAATAGAAGAAAAATATTGTAATTGATAATTGCACTTGCCATTGTGCCCATTGTTTGGACCAACATTGTTCCATATCGGTCGATACGGATATTGCGCCCTGACGGCATCAGTTTGCGAGAAGAATTGTCTTCGATTGCCACTAGTTGCAGCAGAGGATTGCGAGGCACCAACGGAAGACGCAGCGCCGGTAATCGCACGTCCATTTTCGACTATTCCGAAAGAAGTTGCGGTTGCTTGATCGAAATTGTGCGAATGGCTTTCGGTTTTGGCATTGCTACCGTCGCTATAAGCTTTCGCGCCTGCCGTAGAGATTCCTGATAATCCTGCGGCAACAGACGTAGATTTACTTACGGAAACGGGAGATCTGAAAAATAACAATTGTCTTTTACATATTTGCTCTTATGACAATGCAGAATCAAAATTATCAGCAAAATACTAAACAAGTAGAGTTGTGCAAATTAGAAACTTGCACATTGCTTCCTCATCATTTTATCTTACAATGCATACATACAGACATTTTTTAGGAATATGATTTTCCGACGTTTTGGAACATTCTAAACACATTGGCATAGAAAACTCGAAAAAAAATTTTGTCACGAAAACAAAGCTTCCTCTATGAGGAAGCAAAAATTACTAAAAATTTCTAACTGAAAATATATTTAACTTCTAATATAATTTCTGAACGATTTATATTTATTTATTATTTTCATTCGCGTTTTTTTAGCGGATATTATAAATAAATTTTAAACTATTTTATACTCACTCATCAATTCCATATTTTGTAGGGTGGTTGTAACTGTTACTTTCCGAGAGGCTAATACCGTCAAGGCTTGCGCCCAGACTGACAGAATGCGCATTGTTGCGCCCCGCGTTTAAACTAACAGTCGCTGTGACAGGGTTGAAGGAGAGGAGACGCGTCTCGGGCTTTTCATCACTCAACGTTTTGACGACCGACTCCGGCGTTAGTTCCGGCGGCGTATTTCGTCGTTGCTCGTGCTCGTCTGTTCAATGAAAAGTGTTTCTTCAAGCGTCTAGAAACCAGGAGATGAAGAGAGAAAGCGTATTCTCTTTTTCTCTCTCTCGTGTATTTTAACAAATTGTTTCTATAATTCGTACAACTCAATTATGAGAAGAAATTGAGATTGAAGAAACAGCATCCTTCTAAATTTCCAAAATGTAACACTTTTATTAGGTAATATATAATAATAAATGCGCGTTTGTGCGATTTTTAATTTGAGTAATTATTTTTCTTTCTCACACAAGTTCTCGTTTTCTATCTTTTTCTCTCTCTCTCTTTTTCTTTCTCTGAAATATTACGGGATCTTGATTATATATCAATTTATAAAATAAAATAGGGAAAACGATATCTTATAACAGATTGCAAAAGTTTTGCATTGCTATATGTTTGAATGGATGACGATATATCGTTGAACAATTTTAACAAACAAATGGCGTTTGTTCATGTATTCGTTTCACATACGGTTGCAATCAGATAAACATTGTTGACTATTCACTTTTCTGCTGATGAATCCTTATTCTGTTAATTACAGTTTCGCTTATTCTACATTGTTACGCAGCTCTATTATTTTTCCTAGAACCATATACGCGGATGTGCGATGAGTGTAAGCACGCTTGGATAAAAACTATATTTACTATGCATTAATTAGAGTTTTGTATATATTAATTTAGCAAAAAACTTATATAACGCCTTAGATAATTTACACAGATTTTGCTTCTTTTCACGCTTTTTGGAAAAAAAGACAATATAAAAATGCTTCATATAATTATACAATAACAATTAAATTTTGGATAAATTTAAAATTTAATGCTTGTATTGCTAAAATTGTGTTAGCTCATTAAAATTATATTATATTAATCTGTTGAGTATGAAATCTTTCGGATATTGAAGTATCATAAAAAGTATAAAAAATAACTTTTTAAGAATCTTGGAATTTTATACTACGCGATTTATATTCGCGTCCGGTGCAGAGATTATAAAAATTCCATCAATATCCTAACGAGAACACATGATATATACATATATATCCACAAGTTTGAAAAGAATATTTTCAACTAATCTGGCACTCGCAATATAACACTCGTCGCACATAAATTCGCTTCTCGAGGTCGTCGATACTGACATGCGCCGCGTGATGTTTATATATTTCTTCAACTTTCAGAGATATTTCTCTCACCTGCTTGTGCAAACGATAGCACGAATGTTAGCAGGAGGATACTACCGACGTTCTTTGCCATGTCTGAAAACGTTCTGACTTGATCGTGGCAACGCTCTGCCCTTTTTTAATAACTATGCACGACCTTAGAATGGTTATTACAATGCAGGACGCGTTCATCTACGTGATACTTCTCAGGTGAATCGTTGGCGCGATGACGCGAATCATAAGAGAGAAATGTGATTCTCAATGATCAACAGGTATCAAGGATCAATAAATAAGACTTTGGATTATTTAATGCATATCTCGTTAAGGTGGAATGGATTATAATGGTTTCGAGAATGTCTAGTCAAATTTTACAAGCAAGTTGTAGTTTTGTTAGTTTTTCGTAGCAATAATTCTCTCTTATTATAGTAGATCTTGTGAAATCTTAAGATATTTATTATAAAAATGATTGAAATTATAAGGATAAATTGTACGATGATTATTTAATAACCAACATGTAACTACTTACATTTCAATATAGATTTGTAAAATTAAATAAATATTTCAAAAACAATTGAGTTAATATATAAAAAATATATATAATTCATTTATAATCTATGATAGGAAAAAAAATAACTTAGGAAAATAGGTTTATTTTTTATTTTAAATACCATTTTGCTTATCTATGTATGCTATTCACATTTAATCTAAAGAACTCCAATAATGTATTTATAATTATAAATGGAAAATGCGACAAGAGTCTTTAGAGTATAATTTTTATCCAACTTATTTCTGAAGAAAAAAAATTACAAGAGCTATTTGAAATAAAAAATAAAAATAAATGCTTATATTTAAAAACTCAAAATATATTATATCAATACAGAAATCTATATTATTGATTTCTTAACTTATTACTATCATTTTAATTTATNCGGATTCTCTAGTCGATGATTCAACTTGATCCTTCGGCTTAATAGACACTATTTCCTCCTTATCAGTAATCGGTGGCGCAAACGCATTCTTGTTTTTATCATCTTTTATTGGTACAAGCGTATCTTTCTTGTCTTCTTGTTCAGTAGGCTTCTTTTCTCTGTCATTTTTAGTTGGCACCGGCTTTTGAATAGCTATCGATTCAACCGGTTTCGGGATTGTTTGAGTTACATTTTCTTGTATTTTGTTATTTGATGCGGTTTCAGATGTATGTAATGGATCTTTTTTATCATCTGGTTTATTCTTTTTGTCATCATGTTTAACTGGCGCAGGCTTTTGAGTGCTCGTCGATTTATCCGGCGTAGGGGTGTCCGTCGATTTGTCGGGCTTAAGGGTTGTTAGAATCACATTTGTTTGTGTCTTGTTATTTGAATTGGTATTCCCTAATGATGGAGATGGATCCTTTTTATTTTTTTTGCTATTTGTTTCTGAACCTGTAATAAATCAAATGTTTAATTATTACATATTTATTTTTAATAAATAAATAAGTTTTATACAGGGTGAGTCATTTTAATCAACGCACGCAAATATCTCGTAAAGTAAGCAAGATGGAAAAAAATGTTTTATACAAAAGTTGTAGGGTTCAGAGGGGGACACATGATGAAAATATGGACTTGACCTTGAGTGACCTTTTCAAGGCCAACTCAATGTGATCAATATTTTCTTAAGTGGAACCCCGCATTTTTTATTGCATATTCTTGTAGCTTATCTCGAAAGCTTTTCAAAACACTATAATAAAGTATTTTTTCATTAAGTACTTTTTGAGTTATTTTATATTTTAATCTGACATATTTTGATATAAAAATTAAAATATCTCGTAAAATATTTAGTTTTCAATAATCTTACCGTAACACTTTTATGTACAGAATAATGAGACAAATCAATTAGTGTAAAAAATATAATTGTTTTTAAGAAAAAGTATGTAATTATTTACAATGAATTTTTTTAAACAATTATTTGTTTTT
>NW_021849308.1:541331-548369 GCF_003651465.1 Formica exsecta | reverse complement strand
TTCCATTTAAGAAAATATCGATCACATTGACTTGGCCTTGAAAAGGTCACTCAAGGTCAAGTCCATATTTTCATCATGTGTCCCCCTCTGAACCCTACAACTTTTGTATAAAACATTTTTTTCCATCTTGCTTACTTTACGAGATATTTGCGTGCGTTGATTAAAATGACTCACCCTGTATATTAGAATATATACGCTTCAAGAGTTTACCCTGGATGAACTCCTTTAAGCGGTCAGTAAGATGGTTGTAGCCTGTTTCCAAAAGCTCAAATTTCTTTGTGATATAAGAAACAATATCACTGAATGCATCGTTTAAATATGACAATATCGGATATGTCGATCTCGGTGTCAGTGAACGAAATTCAAACGAATTTCTGATTGGTTTTTCCATAAATGGTGCCTGAGCTATGGTAAGCAAATCCTTTTCTGCGCTGTTATATTGAGGATAACCTATATTATAATACATATTTACATTTATTCTCTTTTTTAAAGATTTTGAAACTTCCATTAAATTTTTGTTGAAATAAAGAAATTCATCAAAAAATCTTTAGTCGAAGAAGCAATTTCTAAAACGTCGCATATTAATTTTGTGTTTTATGTATCGATATTTAATTACAATTAATATTTAATATTAATTGCAATTAATATTTGCTAGGTTTTTCTTTGGCTATATTTTCGAAGGAATATTGTATTCTTTACAATAAGTATTGCGAAGAACTTATTCTTCATAATAAATTACACATTTTTATAATCTTTGTTTCAAATAATTATTACAATTTAAGTTTTAGCAAATGATTCAAAGTTTAATTTTGAAATTGGATTGAGCGGAATTTTCTTACTGAGAATCCGCTAAAATAACCAAGTAATCCGAGAATTTACGTTGAGAGACACGTACATATACCGAGATGTTTTAACGAAGAGATTAAGAGAGCGAACAACATACCGAGATATCAGGAGAAAGAATATTCCAGCAGTCTCAAATATTGTAAATAAGAAATTGTAGCGAGTGCAAATATGCAATCTGGAATATTTTTTCATATTCCACAATAACAGTATGATTCAAGCATTTCACTAATCTTCGAACGTAGTTTTCGAATTAAACGTAGTTAAAGAGAAGTTATTAATTGTTGCATTAATGTTATTAATTTACATAGTTAATATATCTCTATTAATTGAAAAATTATAAACGCTTTATTAGTTGCTGTTACGTAAAGATTTTGTATTTTCTTTTTTTTCTATTCCACGAGTTCCGTAAATCTACATCTTATCAGATACAGTAGGTGTTATTCATCTTTTTTAAAACGAAGAAGGAAATCGAGAAATAATTAAAAAAATAATCTCGTATTCCAACTTGTAACATTCCCCGAGAAATATTAGTCATCAATACATTTACTATTCTAATCAATAAATATGATCATATAAATCATGAGAAACTAATTATACATACGCAATTGATCACTTATCTATCGACAATCTGTTCATCTATGCTTTATCAAAAATGTATATACGTTCTACGTTTTGCGTTTTATTTGTACTGTTATTTGTATGACTCGCAATACTCATTCATTAAATTAATATTTTATTTGGTAGAATAATATTCTCTTGCTATCTCTTCCGTAAAGTCAAACATATTTTGCTCGCATATTAATTAACAACTGCAAAAATTTTTTGATTATTGTCAAAATAATATCTTAATAATTAAATTTACAATTGTTATAATTTATTAAAACAACTGACATCTACCACATATCAGTTTTTCATATACATATTATTAAATTTTATTTTTATTATTTCTATTATTATTTTATATAAGATTAGCTTAGACTAATGAAGAAAAAATAATTTATGGAATATATGACAGTTACCTTCTACCTCTCCATATTGCACAATGGCAAATATTGCCAACAAGAGAATCCACTTCATATTTATATATGAGAATTTTTTGAGTCACAAGTAAACAAGACAGAACCTTAAAACAAAGACACTCCTCACTGAACCTTCTCGTCAGATGCGTTCAACTTATATAACGTCAAGGAAACATAGGTATTGTGATAAAAAGCTTATCGCCACCACATTAACAATGAGTCTAGATCATAGTCCACTTTTCGTTACTTTGATCCTTACTGTGTTCGCTAATGCATATGATGCATTCCAGGCCTCTTCGTAAAGATTTAAAGGGAAAAGAGCGAAGTATCATTTACTAATGGGTTCGAAAAGGATTAAGCAAGCTTCCTTCGGAATTTCCGGAGACATTTAAAAGATTCCTGAGAATAAAGACAGAAAGAATGTACGATAATTTCCTATTTTCTCTGCTGCAGATGGGCGCGCCTCGTGTGAATTATATGTATAATACTGAGAGAAGCAATACACACACAATAAATCTGTTACGAAATATTTCGCGTAACAAAGCTTGCACTTTTCGCTGTGAATATTCGCCGCTGCCAGCGGCGGATATCCGGCCAAGAAAATCGTGATGTACTTTAATTATTCGAGCTTCTTAATTAGTCTTCGATAAATGTTTCACACGCGAATGAGATTAAATATACCAAGTTCAATAATCTTTGAAGGAAGATTGTCACGTTATCCAATTATTAATAATCGATGAGTCATAAGATCTAAATGGCTATACAAAATATGTTCTGAGTCAAACGATTAAACACAATTAAACACACATTTGTCCTGACATTGAACTTGAAGCGCAGACATAAGGTAAAAGGTATTTGCGAATGTACATTTCTGACTTTGCACATTTATAATTAAAGTTACTACCATAGTATTGATAAATTAAAAAGTACAATATATATTTATTTAAAATGTTTTTTATTATATATAATAAATATATATTTTAATATTTATTATATCTAGAAATCAATATAATAATCTTCTCATGTTTTTTATTTTATTTTTAATTTGCAAGTATTGACATTGATCGATGTTATATGTTTTGTATACAAACAAATAAAAACTTATTGATGCCCCAAATATTAAATCATACATATATATATACTACAAATAATTTTGGTATTGAATATAGAGATCAAAACTATCTATAAAATGCATGCATATTCAGCTACAATAATAAGGCTTGCTTTGCTGGACCTCGAAGCGCGGCATTTTACTTTCGAGAACACAATGGAGCGGTCAGGAAGAAGCGGCTGTCAGATTATTGCGCAGAAGGTAATCAAGTTTGTCGATGGGTATTTCCCGAACAGCCCCGCGTCAGTCGATTATCTGAAGAAGAAAAAAATTTGCCCAACACAAGAACAATCGACGCTGTGTGAAAGATTTTCAGACATTTCAGTTTATAATGATTTGCGTCGAAAGTCATATTTGGTCAAATCAACGATGTAAAGTTTGTTGGGTGATTTAACGTTTTATTTTTTCGAGAAATTGATACTTGTATCCGCTTTGAAGTAAAATGTTACCAAGCAATCTCGAAATTGTTGAGTAACGAAAATTACTTTGGAATAAAAATGTATCATATTATTCTTCCGGACTTTCATTCTTGGAGAAATAAATGAAAAGAAAATTATGCATAATCGCCGCGTGTCTCCGAGGAAACAGAAAATAAATACATTGCTTAAATTCGTCTGGGCGATAATATACGTCTCGCTACAACTGTATAAACAAAAATACAAATTTTCGCAGCATGAACAACACATCGGCTCGTCGCTGTACACGTCGAGCGACATTAACGTCGATTCCCCTAACATTTCTGTCGCACCATTTTTCATCTGAACGGAATATTTTTTATCATTTATTGAGAAAACACGCGTGCTTGAGTCACGTCGAGTCGTGACTAAACAAATAATGACACAAAAGACGGCGCATCGCGTTAAAACATTTTATTCGCGTTGACCATAATTCGTTTAAATGATACGGTTGCGTTGTAGAAATTCTGTGAATGCAGCTAAGAAGGTACTAATTTAATGAAACTGCTACCCGATAATCAATCGTTTGCAGGATTAGCCTGATCGATTGATTGGAAAATACACGTTTGAGACCCGAGCGCGCGGCTTTAAGGGGGCCATAGAATGTCGGAGTAATCGCAATTATCCTGTATCGATCAACAGCCTACCAGGATGTGGAAACCGGTCGCGATCATTTTTCCGTGCGCGACAGACCATTATTACTCATAAACAATTACGCGCACGTTTGTCACTATTAATGATAATACTAGGTGAAATATCGACCATTGAAACTGATATTCGATTAAGATAAATATGCATTTAATTTAAGAGAAAAAGTTAAAATTAACTTGTAATCACATTATACAAAATGCGATAGGTTACGGAAGAGAAATATTATTGCATTTCAAAAAACATTAGAGATCTTATAAGAAGCAATACATTATTATCTAGATCTATACAGTAGGCATTTCTAACGTATTTCTCCTCTCAATTATAGATACTAAAAGATAAATTGAAAAGAACATATTATTTATTTCAATGTCGTAATATTAATAGAGTTCGAGATATGATTTATTACGGTATTACGTGACGAATCACTCGTTGTTTCATTGTTCATTAAATCACCAACACGGATTTTACAAATTTATTAAAAAATTATAAAATTATAAAAAAGTAAGTTACAGAAAAATGATAAATACATTCTCTTTATTAATTAAATATTCCATAAGAAATATATATTTTGGAATATTCTACACACACATAACGATAATACAAATTCTCATTTGTTGCAATTCTATAAATTAATGAAAAGGATAAATAGATTTTTATAGATGAAAGTGCTCGCCAAGAGCTTGCGTGAATAAAGCTGTGTAATTATCATTTCTGGTTTTTCCCTTTGCACAAAAAAAATCCGTGATGATTTTGTCTTATCATTTCTATTACTAAGTGACTCCTACCCTGATTGCATATCAATGATCAAGAGAAAAATCTTTCCGCGTTCGTTTATTTACGCTATATTATCGCAGGGTTATCATAGTGTGGCATGAGAACTGCTATCATGTAGTTTCTCCAAATAAAAATAATTTAACAAGAATTGGGATTGTGTTGTATAAGAGCAACTTGGAGCAAAATCATTGCCAAGGTCTGAACAATTCCATTCTATTAAGGAAAGGCCGAGTTCACACAGTAAACAAGACAGAAACGTTGGGACGCAGAATCACAGAAAGAAAAAAAAATATGAATACTGCTATAATCGATATTCTGTTTCCCCTGGTTTCCTCTATTTAATATATTTATAATTTAAAATCTTGACGAGGAAGATATTTTTATCTTTTAAGAACAGCGAAGTTTTTTTCTGAAAATTTAGAAATTAGTATAGCCATCACGATTACGAGTTAATGTTATATAATTCGCCCAAAATAATAATAAGAAAGTAAATTCTTGTAATTGATGTCATAAAATATACAATTTTTTTAAATTTTATTTTCTAAAGCTTAAACTTAAGTTTTAAAACATTATTTATTACCGTAAGAATTCAATGATTTAATAAATATGTAATCTAATATCAAAGTCACAAATAATATTTATATAATCATTTAATTAATTTAATTCACAGTTTTCAATTAATGTTAAAAAATTATTAACATAAATTTCACCAAAATTATATAATAAAGAAGTTGTAGGGTGCATAAATATAAATTTTGCTACAAGAAATGCACCAAAGTTTTGGAAATTCATTCTGGATGGATTACGCACGCAATCCTTATCGAAAACACATGACGTAGAATTTCTTTCGGAGTTTTCGCGAACGTACTGTCGTAAAGAAGAGGTAATGAAGTGCCGATACAAGCGAATGCTATATAAGATGATCGCGCTACCAGCTGAGTCAGTCATTCTCCCGCGGACTGCGACAACATCAGAATCATTTCGGTCTTTACGCGCACGGTGGTGATATAAATACAACAAGTAATAACATACATAATAATTGTCTCCCGATCTTTTCGCGTTGAGTTCCTTCTTCGACGATCGATCAGAAAGATGGATACTAAAATCTACGCGCTGCTTGTTCTCGTCGGTGTCCTAGGATCCTTTATGGAGGCCCAAGCGACCTTCGTCGGTTATCCTTATGCTTACGGAAGTGAGTAGCAGTCGAAGGACTCCATTTCTTTTTTTTTCACTATTAGTATCATATTTAATAATTTTCTATTTGTTTATTAATGTGATAATGAATGTTTGAACCATATCAAGTATATTTAAATATTAATCGTTCACACACACAAAACATACATACAGCATGTATAATTAAAAGTGAAAATAAATAACAATCTTTTAATATAATAATCATGTATATTTTGGCGAGCTTTTTCTCCTATTTTTTTTTTGGAAATGCCATCTCTTCACAATATCCATCTGTCTATTAACCTTTATAGGATAGAATATTAAACGTGAACGAGTCGTATATCAACAAGAGATACATATACTATGTTGTGGCTAAAAACAGTCATAAGTTTGTTGCATGATAATGCTTTTATTTGTTTCTTTCGCATTTTTATCGGATAATTTTTTTGCAATCGCGGATATGGCATAATATGTAAATGAATCCGAGTTAATTCTACAATACTGTGATTGTTAATTGAGTAGAAACATACATAATCCGAAAGGAAATATTGGCTGCATATATAAAAATTAAATCCACGATAAGTTATATAATGACAATGTCGTATGTTTAAGTAGAAATAGCTGACGGTACGCGGGGATTTCAGGATAATTGCAAGATTAGCGAACGCGGCAAAATTCCACGACGAATTCGATATATACGCTTCATATACAAATGATATCATGATTTTTAATCAATGTCTCTCAATGAAGAAAAGTACAATCAGAATGTTGATGTTGTATTTCCTTTTTGGATGTGGACATTGAGAAACTATGTAATTACCTAGGAAAGATTCTTTGAAAAATTAATAGCACAAAATGTGCAACAATTACCTATTTACGTTATTTTTGTCGCTACAAAAGATCGTGATTGTGATTTATCAAAAATTTTTGTTTTCCGTAAAAATATCGGAGTTATTCATCATCAAGTTACTAAATAAACCTTCTTCAGTAATTTGTGATAGTCTGTAAT
>NW_021849308.1:529791-541061 GCF_003651465.1 Formica exsecta | reverse complement strand
CATTGCTTAAATTCGTCTGGGCGATAATATACGTCTCGCTACAACTGTATAAACAAAAATACAAATTTTCGCAGCATGAACAACACATCGGCTCGTCGCTGTACACGTCGAGCGACATTAACGTCGATTCCCCTAACATTTCTGTCGCACCATTTTTCATCTGAACGGAATATTTTTTATCATTTATTGAGAAAACACGCGTGCTTGAGTCACGTCGAGTCGTGACTAAACAAATAATGACACAAAAGACGGCGCATCGCGTTAAAACATTTTATTCGCGTTGACCATAATTCGTTTAAATGATACGGTTGCGTTGTAGAAATTCTGTGAATGCAGCTAAGAAGGTACTAATTTAATGAAACTGCTACCCGATAATCAATCGTTTGCAGGATTAGCCTGATCGATTGATTGGAAAATACACGTTTGAGACCCGAGCGCGCGGCTTTAAGGGGGCCATAGAATGTCGGAGTAATCGCAATTATCCTGTATCGATCAACAGCCTACCAGGATGTGGAAACCGGTCGCGATCATTTTTCCGTGCGCGACAGACCATTATTACTCATAAACAATTACGCGCACGTTTGTCACTATTAATGATAATACTAGGTGAAATATCGACCATTGAAACTGATATTCGATTAAGATAAATATGCATTTAATTTAAGAGAAAAAGTTAAAATTAACTTGTAATCACATTATACAAAATGCGATAGGATACGGAAGAGAAATATTATTGCATTTCAAAAAACATTAGAGATCTTATAAGAAGCAATACATTATTATCTAGATCTATACAGTAGGCATTTCTAACGTATTTCTCCTCTCAATTATAGATACTAAAAGATAAATTGAAAAGAACATATTATTTATTTCAATGTCGTAATATTAATAGAGTTCGAGATATGATTTATTACGGTATTACGTGACGAATCACTCGTTGTTTCATTGTTCATTAAATCACCAACACGGATTTTACAAATTTATTAAAAAATTATAAAATTATAAAAATGTAAGTTACAGAAAAATGATAAATACATTCTCTTTATTAATTAAATATTCCATAAGAAATATATATTTTGGAATATTCTACACACACATAACGATAATACAAATTCTCATTTGTTGCAATTCTATAAATTAATGAAAAGGATAAATAGATTTTTATAGATGAAAGTGCTCGCCAAGAGCTTGCGTGAATAAAGCTGTGTAATTATCATTTCTGGTTTTTCCCTTTGCACAAAAAAAATCCGTGATGATTTTGTCTTATCATTTCTATTACTAAGTGACTCCTACCCTGATTGCATATCAATGATCAAGAGAAAAATCTTTCCGCGTTCGTTTATTTACGCTATATTATCGCAGGGTTATCATAGTGTGGCATGAGAACTGCTATCATGTAGTTTCTCCAAATAAAAATAATTTAACAAGAATTGGGATTGTGTTGTATAAGAGCAACTTGGAGCAAAATCATTGCCAAGGTCTGAACAATTCCATTCTATTAAGGAAAGGCCGAGTTCACACAGTAAACAAGACAGAAACGTTGGGACGCAGAATCACAGAAAGAAAAAAAAATATGAATACTGCTATAATCGATATTCTGTTTCCCCTGGTTTCCTCTATTTAATATATTTATAATTTAAAATCTTGACGAGGAAGATATTTTTATCTTTTAAGAACAGCGAAGTTTTTTTCTGAAAATTTAGAAATTAGTATAGCCATCACGATTACGAGTTAATGTTATATAATTCGCCCAAAATAATAATAAGAAAGTAAATTCTTGTAATTGATGTCATAAAATATACAATTTTTTTAAATTTTATTTTCTAAAGCTTAAACTTAAGCTTTAAAACATTATTTATTACCGTAAGAATTCAATGATTTAATAAATATGTAATCTAATATCAAAGTCACAAATAATATTTATATAATCATTTAATTAATTTAATTCACAGTTTTCAATTAATGTTAAAAAATTATTAACATAAATTTCACCAAAATTATATAATAAAGAAGTTGTAGGGTGCATAAATATAAATTTTGCTACAAGAAATGCACCAAAGTTTTGGAAATTCATTCTGGATGGATTACGCACGCAATCCTTATCGAAAACACATGACGTAGAATTTCTTTCGGAGTTTTCGCGAACGTACTGTCGTAAAGAAGAGGTAATGAAGTGCCGATACAAGCGAATGCTATATAAGATGATCGCGCTACCAGCTGAGTCAGTCATTCTCCCGCGGACTGCGACAACATCAGAATCATTTCGGTCTTTACGCGCACGGTGGTGATATAAATACAACAAGTAATAACATACATAATAATTGTCTCCCGATCTTTTCGCGTTGAGTTCCTTCTTCGACGATCGATCAGAAAGATGGATACTAAAATCTACGCGCTGCTTGTTCTCGTCGGTGTCCTAGGATCCTTTATGGAGGCCCAAGCGACCTTCGTCGGTTATCCTTATGCTTACGGAAGTGAGTAGCAGTCGAAGGACTCCATTTCTTTTTTTTTCACTATTAGTATCATATTTAATAATTTTCTATTTGTTTATTAATGTGATAATGAATGTTTGAGCATATCAAGTATATTTAAATATTAATCGTTCACACACACAAAACATACATACAGCATGTATAATTAAAAGTGAAAATAAATAACAATCTTTTAATATAATAATCATGTATATTTTGGCGAGCTTTTTCTCCTATTTTTTTTTTGGAAATGCCATCTTCACAATATCCATCTGTCTATTAACCTTTATAGGATAGAATATTAAACGTGAACGAGTCGTATATCAACAAGAGATACATATACTATGTTGTGGCTAAAAACAGTCATAAGTTTGTTGCATGATAATGCTTTTATTTGTTTCTTTCGCATTTTTATCGGATAATTTTTTTGCAATCGCGGATATGGCATAATATGTAAATGAATCCGAGTTAATTCTACAATACTGTGATTGTTAATTGAGTAGAAACATACATAATCCGAAAGGAAATATTGGCTGCATATATAAAAATTAAATCCACGATAAGTTATATAATGACAATGTCGTATGTTTAAGTAGAAATAGCTGACGGTACGCGGGGATTTCAGGATAATTGCAAGATTAGCGAACGCGGCAAAATTCCACGACGAATTCGATATATACGCTTCATATACAAATGATATCATGATTTTTAATCAATGTCTCTCAATGAAGAAAAGTACAATCAGAATGTTGATGTTGTATTTCCTTTTTGGATGTGGACATTGAGAAACTATGTAATTACCTAGGAAAGATTCTTTGAAAAATTAATAGCACAAAATGTGCAACAATTACCTATTTACGTTATTTTTGTCGCTACAAAAGATCGTGATTGTGATTTATCAAAAATTTTTGTTTTCCGTAAAAATATCGGAGTTATTCATCATCAAGTTACTAAATAAACCTTCTTCAGTAATTTGTGATAGTCTGTAATAAACTTTATGATAATTTTTGTACAAATGTATTATATGTGATGCAAAATTTTGCATTAATTTTCTTCCGCTCTTTTCTAAAATTAATTATACGTAATTTCTTTATTAACTGAAAAAGAATAATGTAAAATTTAAACCACATTACATTATCTTATTCTTGTGGAATTTTGTTAAATATTTATTTATACCTTCTATCTGTATACTTCCACATTCATCGTATATTTTTATAACTGACAAAACCATCCGCACCGGTTTCTCCATGAAAATGTACTTGCTGTTTGAAACGCAATAAATTTTCACGTCGCGAATTCATTGCGCGTCGTTAAATCACCTCGATTGTTAAAGGCGTGAGCGATATTAATCGCGATTGATTAACCAAGATTGATGTTCGCATATGCAACTATGCGCTTCCCGTAATACAGCACGCTCGTACATACGTAACTGCACACGGCCACTAGCCAAATGAAGATAATTTGACGTTAGCGGACCGTGACCTCATTTCGTTCTTTACCTTGACCCACGGGGAGATACTTTCTTCTTATTTCCTTTTCATAATCTCTCATGCATGACATAACCATCTCTATCATATTGAAAAATATATGCGACATTAATTAAATAATAAAAAATATATATATATCCATTTTGATATCTAAACATGCAAGAAAAATCGATCAAATATTTTATATATATAAAATAGAAATATGCATTTTTTATATATGTTTAATATAATATGTTTAGTGATATACATTTCTATATTTTCTTTTAGTAATAAAATCGTTAAATAAAGAAAAGGTAAGTTAAGGCCATTTTAGGATCTATATTTAATTGTAATAATTGGTGACACATATTGTTGAAGTTAATTTACTTTCTGCACGTGATTTTTAACATAAATATATGTTATCAGAAAAGGAATGTTGCAAGTTGCAAGTACGTGATTTATCAAATTAACGTGACTGATTCAACAGTTACAGAATACCACGTGATTAATCACACATACGCATAATTAGTAATATCATAAATTTTTATCCACGATTTAGTGTAAAAAAAAAAAACAATTAAGCGATAAACAAAATTTTTTTGCATATTTTATCGGCGAGTTTCTTACAACTTGATAGAATGGTGATTAGTATTATAACTATGTAATCGATTTAAGATTTGATTTCTACGCTTCCGTAGATTTTTAGATTGTTATGTATATCTCCTATGTTTGTGATTCCTAAATATCATTCCCCAAATATGTTAATGTTCTATTATCATATAAGTTAACTATTATATGTTATATATTGTTAACTATCATGTGATATTTAGAAATTATATGTTTGAATAACATATACGTATATATAAAAATATTATTTGTGTGTGTGCCATATTGTGATCAGTAACACTTGTTGAATGTTATGTATTACCTGTTATATGTGTGCGTTAAATATTATTTAATATTCAAATTATATATTTGAGCAATTAGAGCTCCATTACTATCCACGTTACATAATTGTGATTACATAATTGTGATTAGTAATTAGTTTTGGCACGTTTCCGCGGATTTCTGGTGATGGAATTCCGAGAAGTAGCCCCGCATGTTGAGACTAACATATCAACGACATATCAACTAGCAGCTGAGATAATCATCAATCCCATATAAGCTATCTCGGTAGCAACAATCGATAAAGAGTTACTCTTTTGTTCTCGTTTTCCATCGAAGATGGACGACTAGGCGGACCAACATCGGTGAATTTCATCGGGATGCCCAGGTCAAAGCGAGAAATCGGTGATTCGAATGGTGAGACTACCACCAATCAAGCAACTACAACGACCCTCTCGTCGACAAATCCTACAACTACACCATCATCGACCACATCATTGTCATCGACTACACCATCATCCACCACACCGTCAACGTCGCCTACGACCACCCCATCCACTAGTCCAACCACCACACCCACTACCACGGAGGCGACGTCCCCTACTACTACTCCGACATCCACTTCCGCTACTACTCCGTCCACCACAAATCCTACAACACCTAGCACGACAACTTCAGAAAGCACAAAATCAACGTCCAAGCCGAAGAAATCGACAGACAATGATGTCCTATCGCGCTCGAATTTTGATGAATCCAAGCCCGAAGACTCCGCTAAGAAACCTGGATCATCGTCCAAGAGCGACAAGACGCCAACTCCTGGACCGTACAATGGCCCAGGCGTTCCCGGAGCCGGCTTTGGCGGCTTTGGTCCAGGTTTCGATCCCTACAATGGTTATCCCGGATTCAACTCTATACCAGGTCCCGGCCCGAACTACGCGTGGACCGGTACGAACAATGGACCAGGACACGCGTCCGCGGGCGCGTCAGCCGGGAGTTTTGCAGGAGGATTTCCGGGATATCCTGGAGCGGGGTATCCTGGCGCTGGATATCCTGGAGCAGGGTTTCCTAGAGCGGGATATCCAATGGGAGGACAACCTATGACTACTGAGTCATCGCCTGTCAATAATCGAGGAGGATTTCAGGATATGTCGCCGAACCAGAACACACCAAATTACGGCGGAATAGGTACGAGCATGAGCCCCAAAGTCCAAGGGCGAAGACGGACTCAGGATTGTGGAGAATATTGAATGAATTCTCTTCGGGGTTGCATGCTGTGGTTTGGAAATTTTTGGATAAAAGATTGGAACGGTGGAGAAGATACGTATCTCGAATCTGTTTGGATGAAATCGTACTGACGTTTCTTTAGAGATACTTTGTCGAAGACAAAATTTTGTCTTTTGTACGAAGTGACTGATGTCGCGTGACAATAATTTTTGACATTTAATTATTTATTTATTTGTACTTTTTTACATTTGTATATTTATATATTTATTTATTTATTTATTTAATTATATGTGTGTGCATGTGTTTTATATATTAATTTGTTTATTTATTTATTTATTTATTTAGGTATATATATATATACTTAGGTATTCAAAACATGAGATTTTATAATTTATAGTATAATCGCATGTACGTTGCATGACTTTCACGCCGTGTGTGCATCGTTATCCGAGCCTCATTGTATGTCTCGTCTTTCGCAGATCCCTTGTATAATGCAGGACCTGGATTTTTTTTCCCTGGACAATATCCTACCTTCAATGATCCTACATTTGACATGATCAGGCGGATTCAGGCGCAGATCGAGGCACAGCATCAAGCGTAAGTCTATCTGTAATATAAATTTGCTGCAGTCCTTTCTTTTTGAACGGTCTCTCTTTCTCTCTCAATTCTAATTTACTTTATCTATTTATGAAATCATTTATATTTATCGTACATAAATGTTTTTTTTAACATTTATCAAAAAAATTGTCTAACAAATCTATTACATGATTAAACCTCAAATTTTTTTAAATAAATATAATTAATCTCAAACTATTTTTGATATAAATATTGTTATTCTGAAAGTATTTCTAAAAGTAATATATATAACAAACTAATTTAAGATATAAATTTTTCTCTTTTTTCTTTTATTTTGGGAGATTTTATTTTATGTTATAAAAAGCATTATATCTGATTTATTAATAATTAATTAATATAAAATTGTCTACATATTATATATATCTGATGCTTTCGATGATAATTCTTCCTGCGTACAATTTTGATTAAAAAATTCATGTAAATCCAAGGTAAATCCATGACGCATCGTGCAAATCGAAGAGATTGCATTGAGCACATTTAATTACTATTATTCTTATGTTCAACCGAATATGAACAATATAAAATGTGAACCGACGTTTAATAGTTTAAGTGTTAGTAACAAGTAATCAAATTTACAATTAAACTTCATGGATTTCCCAAACATCACGTAATGTTGTATGTATATATTTGAGTAACGTGTTGGTTTTTAAATCTCGCAATTAAGTTATAAGAAAAAGTTGTAACAAACATGCTGCGAGATGATAAGTGATTCTTTTATGGAAATACGGTGTCACGAATCAGTTGCTTGATTTTCGAATATTTTTACGAACCGTGACTCACGATCGACATAGATTTCTTAAGCATGATGTAAACGAGGATTTGTGTTGCACAGTAACATGGAAGCCCACAATCGTTTGGCCAACGAAGCCGCTAATTACGGTGGCGGAAGTTATGGTGGTGGCGCACCACAAGTTTCGAGTGCTAGCATTGGTTTAGGCCCAGGTGGCGGTTACCAAACAGGCTTTATCAATCCCGTAAGTCTCTTACATTTCTCTTGATAAGTTATGAACGAAATCTGTACTTAAGCAATTTTGATAAATGACAGCACACACGAATTATCTATTATTTTAATTTATCTTATTTCATGTATATAATCAGTAAAAGAAGGTGCAATATTTCCATGAAGAATATCATCATTATTTTTTTTTAATCGGCTATCTCTCGTAGGTTGGGCCAGGAATAGAGTCCAGATTTGCTGATGATCTTCCCGCTCCATCTGGTAATAGTTTTGGAGTGTTCGCCAGTTCCAGTTCTTCCAGCGGTACCGGTCCGGATGGCAAGCCAATCAACCATAAGTCGTCTATCACTGGCGTGAACGATAACGGAAAGATTTCTTATCGTACGGTGCACGATTAACTATGCTTTTGATTGTATTTTCAACACATCTTACTTTTAACTATTACTTTACTATCGTCTATTTTGTGTCTGCTATACAATACCATGATAGAGATAAATTTTTATGATTCAAAGTCTTAATTCACGATCTAGGATTCAGACTCAAATATTTTCTTAAGATTACCATATACTCAAAAAATACTCAAGTTTCTGAAAACTAATAGATCCTTTCTATGAAAAATTTTATAAACCTTTTTGTAATTATTAATTACGTTGACAGCTTAATCTTGACTACCTGCTTGCAAGAAATTAACTTAAAATTCACTTGTTATAAATATTTCAAAGTTTTAATAAGTTTTCTTATATTGATGTTAAATTATGTTTTACTCGAGCAATATCGAGCAATCAAATTAACGATTATATATGCATTTATGTCTACACGCTTAAATGAGGTATATAAATATTATATTTTTTGATTATATGTATAAATTAATATTATATTTTTTTGATTATATGTATAAATTAAACTCATGACGCTTTTATATAATGATTTTACTTATTTTATTATATGGCAATGAAATCGAATTTAATTACATGTGATTCAATATCATTTTTATACAACAATATTTATATAATTAAAGAATAATTTCAAATTTAATAAATCATCTCATGATTCCGTATCATCACTGAATTTGGTTCTGCTAAGTGGTGGTTCAATCTTATCATCCACTATGGGTTTGTCTCGCGGCCACGTTTTATGGCCTTGAAATGCTACATTGCCACCATCTTTAAAGTGATGGTAACTCCAATACGTTCGCGGTCGTTGAAAAGTTCGCCGATGGTGATACCAGGGTTCGCCGTATCCTTGATAATTAGTGTGAATCTAAAAGTACATTTTCTACATTGTAATATATTGCAAAAGGAAGCTTTTATTATCCGGATTAATTATTATAAAATACGACATTTATATCTCTTTTATACAATGGAACAAATTTCGTTACCTGTGGAATATTTTCGCGACGTGAATATGATGGATTCGGCAAGTTTATTGGATGAAAAATTGGTTTTTCTTCGTGATCCTCACTAATACCTCGAAAACTGTCGATTACTGGAACATCATCGACTTTAGCATCCGGTTTTGTATTCGTGGTAATACTAAGATGCACTTCGGTTACAATATTTCCTTTCCCGTCTGGTTTCGAAGAAACGGATACGTCACATATACCAGAATCTTTGCAAGAACTTCTGTTGGATAGGCTATCGTTGCTGTTTATAACGATTTGAATGTTATTGATAATCTGTGGTCGTTTAGTTGAATTATCCTATAAAACATTTTAATTTTTAGAAGACAGAAATAATTTCAAATGTCGATATATTGTATAGATGTTAATTTTCTTTCTTGTTATAAAAATTGTTGAATATGAAATAATTATTATAATTTTCATATTTATTGATAAAATATCTGTAAAAATCCTTAATAGGACATGAAATTTGTTTTAATGTTTTAAATGTCAAAAAAAATGTTAAAATAAGAATACACAATGTTTATTGTCATAATTATTTGATGATTCATTCGTTAATCTGTTATTTGTAAATTTAATATGGCTTAACTACTTCTCTTGCGTCAAACTGTTTTGGTAACAATAAACATCTTGATACTTATTGGATAAAATCCTAGAACAAAGATGATGGATTTAAGCATGTAAAATTTATGACACAACGTACGCGAAGTTTTCTATAAATCCATAACAAGTAGGTTTATGAACTCGTCCATTAAGTCAGTAATCCAACATTGATTGTTATGTTTGTGTCATTAGCACTATAATAAATCTCGCCATTTTCGTGCAAATAAAATAGTTTTTGCGACAAACGAGGCTATCAATATGATATTGTTAATAATCCTTACAAATTTCTCATAAATTCCATTCGTAACATTTATTCGTCAAAATTCTAATCTTAATTATAATTAAATCTATTCATTTTATGAATTTAATATATATATTCTATGATAACAATTATATATTGTACATTTTTTATACATTATGAATCATTTATATGATTTTTTAATTGATAGTATAAAATAAAACAATCTTATCTTGTGTAAAACTAAATATCAATTCGTAATTTGCAAAATAATTTCTTTTATAACATCTATTACTCACCTGCGAAAAATAAATTCTTCTTTTTCTTGGTTCGTTTGATTTTACGAGTTCGCTTCCGTGATGCCAGCTAATTATCGACGGTTTAAACGCACGCGAAATTGATTCCAATGGATCAGCAGATTCATTCGGATTCGCGACCGTATCGAAGGTCGCGTTGCTCAATGTCTCTTCATTTTCGTCGGAATCCAAGTCGACCTTCGATGAAACTTTTACGCTCGCCGTGCCGAATTTGTTAAACGTCACGATCGCGAAGCAAGCGGCGAGGATTGTCCTCGTTCGCATCTTCATCGTTGGTTCGCGAATACACGGCGGATACTGATTTTTTGAAAACATTCTTATCGCTGTGTAAGATATTTCAAGGAAGGGATAAATACTCAAGCCGGATGTACATATAGTAATGACAATCATTATCGAAGAAAATTGCTGAGTGACCTCCGTGAATCCGACTCGTAAAGCATAACAAGGATGGACGTTGACAAAAGAGGAGAACGAATATATTATATTCTTTCTCAAAGAACCTCAGACCAGTGATTTTAATTGTTTTCTGAGATCGATATCGCAAGATGCGCGGATAAGCTTGTAAAAGATAATAAATAAAAGACCATTGTATGTAAATAAAATTATTAATAGACAAAATTGAAGCGAAATAGGAATTTTTTATTCTGTTAATTAATATTTCTATCTTCTTGGAAGAGAGCAAATTATATATTGGGTTGAACGGAAAATTCGTGCCGTTTTTCCGGTCCTCATCTCTTAGTAAAAACGAAACGAACTTTCCGTTCAACCCAATAGTTTGTTCCATAGGTTTTGGAATAACCGTCAATAGCCGAAAAAACACTTTTCGGTACATTTGAAATTGGTTATAAACTGGTTTATTTCAAAACCTATGGAGCGAACTACAATCATTTTAATCTCATTTAAAAGATAATTTAAATACCGAACAAAAAGTTTCCTATACATGGGTCGTAAAATGCTTCCTTAAAAAGTTAGCGCCCAAAAACCTCTGAAATCACGGTTATTTTTTACATTTTTACAAATATCAGGGAAAGTATACGTCTTTCAACAAAAAGTACCGAAACAAAAGTTATAGA
>NW_021849308.1:513340-528756 GCF_003651465.1 Formica exsecta | reverse complement strand
ATACTTTCCCTGATATTTGTAAAAATGTAAAAAATAACCGTGATTTCAGAGGTTTTTGGGCGCTAACTTTTTAAGGAAGCATTTTTCGACACATGTTTTTAAAACAAAAGTTGTAGAGAATTAAATTATCTTTCAAATGAGATCAAAGTTATTATAGTTCGTTCCATAGGTTTTGGAATAATCGTCAATAGCCAAAAAAACACTTTTTGGTACATTTAAAATTGGTTATTAACTGGTTTATTTCAAAACCTATGGAGCGAACTACAATCACTTTTATCTCATTTGAAAGATAATTTAATACCGAACAAAAAGTTTCCTATATACATGGGTCGAAAAATGCTTCCTTAAAAAGTTAGTGTAGTTCGTTCCATGGAAAGTTCGTGCCGTTTTTTCGGTCTTCATCTCTTATTGTTAGTAAAAAACGGAACGAACTTTCCGTTCAACCCAATATATTGTGAGTTATTAAAAAAAAAATCTATTTTGTTATTAATTTATCTTTTAATATATGTATATTTATTTCAGGGAGAATGCACGCGATATTATTTAAGCAACATTTAATCAATAAAAACTGTTAATAAATGCACATTACTTATCGCTAGCTTTTGAAGAGTAGAGTACAGTTACTTTCGCGCCGAACAAAGCTTCGCTGTAATAATGGCTCATTGTGAATGGTTTACAGAGGGTACGAGAATGCTCATGAATGACGTTATCTCGCACCCGTTACGATGAGTAAAGTGCTCGCTCTAAAAATGCACCCCGTTGTGAACCGTTGCAGCCAGCACATCAACGCTAAAGCAATTTTGAATCCTGTCACCCCCCCCCCCCCCCCCCCGACGCTTAGTTAAAATCTCAGGCGCAAACAAAGGGGCCTTCATTGAAATTCATTAAAAGGGGCTTGTTGCCCCTTTCAGCCCTATATAACTACAGCCATCCTCTTTTCCCGATCCATTCTTAAAGTTTCCTTCATTATCACAACGTTAAAAGATTACCTCCGCCATTTCGTGTAAACATTTATTAAAGACGATGTAAAGAGCGTCAGTGATGAATAAATTGCCCTAACGGTGTCACCCTTCTCTTTACATACCTCACGGAATAATGATTCACCCACGCCAACAGGCGTTAACCGTTCGTGCCGCTGAATATTGGCGAGTGCACTTAAGTCGTTCGTGCCAAAGATGCAATTATGCAACGGCGGATTGTCAGGCGACCGCAGGAGGATGTTGCGCGTTACGTAAATCCTTTTCGTAAGATCGGTGTTGCGGATCGTCACGGTCGCACCATGACGCGGTATCTTCGTTAAGACACGTGCATCCCAGAATTTTTATGTCGCGGAGAAACGCGCCGGCAATTAATTCGTATTTCAATTCTTCGGACTATCCGGGCTTTTTTTGCAAAGGAATGGTCATTGATAACGTTTTACGCATCGTAAAATCGCATCTAAGCGAGCTTCCGTCGCTCTCGAACGATTAAATCCCCCCGCCGAGATAGATCATTCTCGTTTGACTATATAAATATATGTCTCCTTCTTTTTTCACACGCGCGCGTGTGTATATGTGTGTATTCTACCAGCTTCCGGCTTCCCAGGCACCCTCTCGCGCATTCACCGCTGATGGAGCGTAGAGAACGGAGTGCCTAATGTAGCGTACCTAATCGGACTCGCATTATTGGGGAATCATCCGGAGACGACAGTGTAAATATGTTGCAAATTAATGTTCTGGCGGCAACGACAGCAAGACCGTTTCTGCTCCCACGGAACGTGCTTCGTGAGGCATCATTATTCCTGGATACCGAACGGCGCGCGTGTAGCAGCGCGAATAAACAACGTAAATTCCGGATAAAACGGTTTATGGTTGAGAAAACCGGGAAGAGAGAAAGGCTTAATATAGCACATCTAAAAGCGCATCGGCGTGCCTCGATAACGGCTGGTAGTACATTCAAGTCTAACATATACTTCTGTTTTATAAAACACACATGTATTATTTATAAACGCGGAAATATTATGCAGAGATACCTCTCATAAAATACGTGAATTATAGCAAGTAGAAACGTAAATTTCAAATAAAAATGCTACGAGTTTAAACAAACGATTAATATTGTAATACATATAAAGTATCAAATTTACGTGCGATATCTTGTCAAGAAAAATGTTTTTGATTTTTGTGGATCTCGCAATAAAATTCCAAATTATTAATAAAAATGCTAAGATATAAATTTTTATAGAATGTCTTTCAGAAAAATTACTGCTTATTTATTACACCGTTTACTTTATTTAATTGATATGTTTATGATTAAGAAATGTATTTTTTTAATGAAATAAACTCGATATATACATAAAGAAATATATCCACAAAAATGAAAAACAAATGAAAATATATTCTATAATATTTTTCATTTTAAACAGGATGTCGCGGAGACACCGTTAATTTTCTCACACGACACTCGTACAACTGTCGTATGAATTATAAGACTCATTTACGATGTGACATGTGGCTTTGACGAACGGTTTCCGAGAAAACAGAAACTCTTTCCGTTCACGCCCTTCCTTTCGCCACGAAGGAAGGATCGCCAGAAATAACCGGCTTGAAACCCCTTCGTCCTAGAAAGAACGACATTTACGGCTGTTTTAGTAAAGTCAGTATCGGGGGTGGATGCAGACAAAAGCAACAACCTATGGTATAGATAGAAATTTATTGTGCTCGTAACGCTCGGACGAGGTATTTGTACATTTATAAGTTTCTTACGCTACACATTAATTATGTACACGGGATCTTTTTATCTAGGCGTGACGCACACGCACACGGCTCGTATATCGATAACGCGTATATGCAGACACATTACGTAAATACATACTATATACAAAAATATAAAAAAAAATAAACATATTGGCACACACTCGAAACATACTCACGTGGGCAAGCAAAGCGCATATCACATGGCTCAAATTCGCCGAGAGGCCCGCTCCGTTCCGCTACAGGCGGTACGGGTTTTCGAAAACGGGATTGTGGCAGTGCACGATGACGTATGTTCGCCGGTTTTGGTAATCATAGGCGATATCACATCGAACGAGCGCCAGATGCATGGCGCAACGCGCGATAAGTGAGAATTCAGTCTTAATTTTTACAGTATGAATAATTCACGCGATTTTCTACACGTTGTGCTCAGTCGTTACACAGGGTGTCTTGTAAAAGTAGACATCACTGCTAAAAATATATTCCTGAGACTAATTATAGAATTATGGTATATTTGTTTTGTGAGCCTTTATAAAACCAATTTCTTACACATACAAAAAGCCCCTTTTTATAAAGCGCCGAATCATAGGCCGGAGTTTTAAATGAGTCTGTAAAAAGATTTAATTTTTGCAAAGATTTTCCGATATATCCACAATAAAAAATTGCAGATTCATTTCAACTAAATTTTTTCTAAATGATATTTTCTGCATCTTATATTTAATATTATTGACATTATGTTTTAATCAAATCCTTTCAATGCTTTATGCAAATCATCGCGTAATAATAAAATTCTATTTTGTTTTAAATTCGATCTGACCGATAGTTATTCTTTAAGCAAACTACGTTTAACTAAATAATTTTTGAACAAAAATGCAATATATTACATTAGATTCGATTATCCTACATACAACTGCTATAAAAATGCTAAAACTGTACGAATACTTAAATAATAGAAGAGTATATACTATATACAAAAGCGCTTTCTTCTATATTGGCATCTTGACATTATTCTTTTGATAAAAACTTTGATATGTTCAGAAATTAAATTTCAGAGACATTTTAGTCCAAAATTCAGTCCTATTTTACAAACACGCTCAATTAAACATATCTCGTTAATTGAGTGTGAAAATCTTGCAAGCAGATAATCAATTGACTAAATGTCGGTCTCTCTTCCGCTGACATGGCCCAGCAATACGCCATCACCGCGAATAGCTCGTCAGGACAATTTATCGGTTGCGCTAATCTATAACCGTCTCTGAGATAGGATGCCATTTCAAAAGGATCCACTTCTACATAAGGCTGCTGCGCCAACGTCGTTAGCTCCCATAATAAAACTCCAAATGCCCACTGAAATGAAATTATACGATAAGAGAATGACGAATGTGTTATAAATTATTTAAAAATGGCTATTAAAAATCGTGAATAATTATATCGCATTCTAACTATTTGTAAAAACTTTTTACAAAAAAAAAGAAATTTATTAATAAAATTAAAACGTAATACATTGTCGGGAAAAAATATTTAAGTAAAAGAAGAGATATTTGATTTTTTTCTCTCTCTCTTTAATAGCAAGTTTTCGCATTTCTCTCTCTCTCTCTCTTAGTATATATATAACTTACCACGTCAGAAGCTGTAGTGAAGGTCTTACTGAGTAAACTTTCTATCGCCAGCCACTTGATAGGACGATTCTCGTTATCGCCGAGGCAGTGATAATCTTGCGGAAACAAATCTCTAGCCAAGGCGTTATCCGTAATCTGTACTCTCAAGTCATCGTCAACACTGAAAAGGATAAAATTAATGAATTAAGGCGACGATTTTGCGTGTGTATATGTGTAACGAAGAAGCATAACTCGCACGGTAATTTCATTACCGCATTAGTTAAGTACTTTCTCGAAATGGAATAATTAACTAGGTACCAATTAAAATCTTACGGTAAGATACCGTCTATTAAGTCTTCGCGCGCAATTAATTCGGTATATAACGAGACTTTAGCTTCGTACAAGTTTATAATAAAATACGAAGTTGGCCAAGTTATGTTGAAAGTGATATATTTGATATAATAACTCTGACCATATAAAGTTTTTTTAAGAGTTAAATTAAAAAAAAAAAAAAATTAAAAATGGAATATGTAAAATTAAATTACTAGATATAAAATATGTCTATCTTAATGAAGATTTTTACAATATTCGTCGGAAAAGCAATGTATAATGATTTACTGTTCTTACGTACACACAATTCCTGGCAGCCAAGTCTCTATGAACGAGCCTCTTTCTGTGAAGATATTGTACACCTTTGGCGGCTTGGAGTGCCATTTCGACGACTTCCTGCGTGGTGAGAGCTCTTGGAGGTCCTTCGCTACTTAACTTGCACCTTAGCAAGAATCTCTTCATGTTTCTATAACCCGTGTGCGGGTAAAGCAGAAAAGGTGCGCTTCTGTCTTCGATGGAGACACCGAGAACCGGAAGCAATGCTGGATGACTGAGCCCGTAGAGGGCCAGGCCTTCTCGTAGGAGAAGAGCCACCTTTGCAAAACAGAAAAATCGTATTTCAATATCTTGACTATTTCGAGAAAAAAAATTTTCTCTCTAAAATAATAAACGAGATATATGCTCTGCTTTGCTAATTTAAGAAGGCAAAGTGTATAAAACCGATATAACCGACTATTTAATTTTTATAATAATTATTTATCCTATATTTATTTTATTATATCCAAGTGAATAAAATTCATAGAGAAAATAAAATTAACCTACTTGTGATTGAGATGCGTGCTCGGCAGCAGTTTTCACAAGTACGTCCCTCGGGGATAAAGCACCCTCTTCGTGATAACTACCTCTATACACGCGTCCAAATGTTCCTTCCATTTCGATACTAAGAAGACGTACTCTGCATCTGTGACAAAGAAAAAATAAATTATTTTAATCAATTCTATATTTTGCCATATATTCGCATGGCATGTATGATACTTATAAGATCAAAGGTCAAAGAAATTTATGACAAATTTCTTATGACAAATAAATTTAAACATATTTAGTCAGATTTTCATATAAAAGAATTGTTTGACATTTGTATATCTATTTTTAATTTTTTAATCCAATTATTTTCTTATTAATATTTAAAATACAATAAGCACCTTTGTACAGTAATTTCCTGGATTCTTTCGTGCAATTCCCTGCTAGGACGATCGTCGAGCCTTCTATAGGACGATCCTGAGGCAGCGGACGCAGGTGGCGGTGTTTCCGGCGACAAAAAGGTTTGCGCAGGTCCCACTCCGGCGCCTCTTTCCATGCTGCATGCTGAGCTGAGACCCCTGGATTCCCTAGAATTCATGTATATATAATACGCGATATAAATATAAATTCTCAATGTGAATTTAAAAAAATTTTTTATAATAAAATTTTGTCGACTGATTCAAGAACAACTCATATGCTTACTGAAGGGGATCTCGATGTCTTGTGGTTTTCTTGTTGCGCACGTAATACATCATCACCAGGACAAAAATAGCCGCGATGACTGCACACGCGCAACCAATCGCCGCGTAAAAAATCTGGCCGCCGGTAGTGGAGCCGGAGACAGCGACTAGGACCTCCTCGGGTTCGATGTAACTCTTGTCCTTTAGACAGATTTTTTTCCGCCTGAATTCTAGATGGGTGGTGTTCTTCCGCGATAGCGAGACGTTTATTCGGAGAGTTAAGTCGATCTCCGCGTCGTAGGGTCCGCAGTGCAACGATAAGGCCCACGTCTGCAGGCCAGCGAGAGGTATATCGCCGGCTTGAGAGATGTTCAGGGAACTACTTAGTGCCGTAGGGTTGCTGATATCCACGGACATCGCGTACGGCAACTGAAAGCATCAAGTATTCTGGTGTCTAATGGCTGATTATCGAGATGTTTGACTCATAAAAAGTTTAGAGAAACGCTCGCACAAAAATACGTAAAAGATTGAAAAGAGAAATGCATATATATATATATATATACACAAGCTCGAAGCATTCGATAAGTACGGACTTAAACTAATCTAAGGAAGTCGAGATGAAATAAATGTCAAAGACATTTAAGAGGTTCAACCGACCGTCTCGCTCCGTCATAATCTCAAGAGAACGTTGAACCTTCCTATGCAATCTCGAATGTATACCATTCTCGGAAGACAATTTGCGCTCAGCAAGAGCAAAGTGAGTCCGGAGGACCGACTGTGCGAGAACAAGATTGGAGGGAAAACGGCGACGAATGGAAAGGAGAAAAGGCCAGTGGTACGAGGCAGAGCTAGACGAACGCGAGTTCGCAGCACTGATTACTAGCTCGCAATGATGATCGGTTCGCTCGGTTGGCCGCGAAGAGAGTATCTCGTCAACCCTACCGGCTTGTCGCTACTTCTATGTATCTACCGCTCTCCTGCGGTCTTTTACGGTCGCGAAGATCGCGGCTATGCGGCCAGCAAGCAGTTTCCTCCAAATGGACTAGCGGATTCCGCTTAAGAATCTAGATAGACGAGAGATGAGATTTCTCTATTGAATAACTTACAATCAGTGACACTTTATCATATACGTTACAATAAAATATAAATGCGAGGATAAGATATTAATGACAAAAACATAAAAACATAATTTCTAGAGAAAACAGATTTGTAATTATACAAATTAAAATATAAAATGTCTTTGATATTATCTTCTTCAGCAATAGAAACTGTGTAACTGCTTTTGACAGATGGCATAATAGGCATATCGTGATGAATGTGACAGTCTTTAAAAAAATGTCCTTGCGTCACGACTACTTTTATATATCTGTCCGAAGAGGATATTAATTCTCGTACGTATCCTTTACGTAGTTTTTTCCATATTTCCATTGCGACTACAATGCAGCTCCCGCTTCCTCTCGTTAATTTTCGAATCCGCCATATGCTTCATCCTCAATGGGCAACGGGCGTTGCGTGATGACCGAGGGAAGGAAAATTGCTACTTGAGCTATACAAATATCCGCGTGATGTCCGATCGAAATTGAATGTGTCGTAAAGCCGTCACGAGGATTCCCCGATAATTCGACGTGTACAATCGTTCGCGTCCGGAACCGCTTTATCGAGACACAATCCCCGCGCAGGGATTTGACGGACAGGCCGCTGGGTTTAAGTGCCATTCAAGCCAACTCGGTTTTGCCGCGCGGAGGTGACGGATGTCCTTGCGTCGCTCGTCAGTCTCTTCCTCATCTCCTTCTCTCCTCTTTCCACCGGTCTATCCCTCTTCCCGCTATACGCCCGAGACAACTGGGGAAGAAGAAGTGGATGATTTTGTGCGTGTAAATATCTTATGCCCGCATAATTCTTGTTCTCGACATACTGTTAAATCTATGCTTACTTTATTATACGCTTTCAAATCTTTTCGCGTTATATATCTTAACAAAAGTCAAATTAGTCATCTTCGACTCTAACAATATTTTACGATTAACGTGCTTTAAAGTTTTTTGCTTTACGAGAATTACTTCGTATAATCAATATAAATTAATTTATCAGACTTTTAATGTATATCGTTTAATAATTGTGTACTTCACCTTCTCATAGACTTTTAAACTTTTATTACATCATTTCTTACGATACAGTCTGCGTATAAGTTTCTGTACGTGTAAGAGAATAGAAAATTAATATTCGCATTATTTTTCTGCAAGAACTTACCGGTTTACCGGAGAGATTTTCCCACGTAAAGTGGAGTTTGTGAAGCTGCGCCGGTACGGGAACAATGAATTTCACGGCATACTGATTTATGACGCCCTCCTTGACATAAAATAATTCTGCATTTGATACTCCTAGAACAAACAAGTTCAACATTTTGTCATTATTGGACCAAACAATTTATATAACAATTCATTTTAATTTTTTTATATATTTGTATAAATTGCCATGTGAATGTGTACATATATTTTTGTCTCAGTTTCTTTTAATATAATATAATATACGCTTAAATTTCTGAAATTTATTAAATTAATAACATTAGTCATTGCGTTTAAAAAAGAAGATATTTATTTGTTCGCTAGTTTTTCGCCTCAAATGCAGTACTTTAGTGCATGAAAACTATTTGATTCACGAATAGATGTGACTCATTCGGCTTTACTCATATTACAATTAACATAGCGTGCGTTTGCCCCACAAATCTACGAGAGCGATGTGTGCCGTGACTCTAGCATTAAAAGCTCGATTCGTATATATCAAATGTCACGAAAACTTGACAAATATTCAAAGATAAAATTATACGGAGTATCTTAGAAGAAATTAACATCGTTATCAATAGCAGATATAAAAGCTTGAAGAATTTAAATCGCAGATGAGAAAGTTGGAAATATTTTTATAAAGTAGAAAGATAAAGAGACAGAATAGTAATTTTAAATTTGCATGAAGAATCTACTACGCCTGCTTAGTTAAGACTAATTTTTCAAAAGCGAATATAAATTGTATAAAATGGAACATGAAACGTAGTTCTTCTCTTTTCTCTTCTCATATTTGTCTTCGTTTATTCTAAGAAAAACAGACGGAAATGAATCTGGAATTGAATTGTCAGTTGTGTTTTCGCTCCAATAATTTACAATGAATTTCCTCTCTTCTCGCTGCGAATATAAATCGAGATTATTAAGAAGTTTAATTTCTCTCTCGTAAAATATACTATTGTTTTCAAAATTATTTATTCGAAAAATTTAATAATTATACATTTACAATATATATCATAGTCACATTTTTTAATCGACGCATTTAATTTCTCAAAGGATAAAAAAATCTGTTCATTTAATTATCTTTAAACACACGAATAATTAACACCTATAAAGATGTTAAAGAAATACTTGACACAAGCAGAGCAACAAATTGCCGCGTGATGCGCATTCGCTTCGCTAAATTCTCGCCCGTCCCATCGGACTCACACTTAGCACACATTATGCTACCGGACGACCCGACCGAAGCGAAGGTTGAGAGCTACAAGATTACGTGGGCGAGAAGGTGGAGTATCGAAGAAGAATCCCACCGTAAAGAAGAGACCGGGACACGGACGCGCGTCGTGTTACTCCCTGGGAGAAGAGGGAGTCTATCCTTTGCGGCTGTATCTGATAGCGTGTGCTTAACGAGGCACGAGTCGGATTTTTAAGTCACCCGAAGACAATGCGCCACCCTGCCCCCGCGGTCGTGTCTTTGCTTTCAGTTCGCCCGCTTCGGCGTCCCCCTCCCGCCCCCGCGGTCCTCCGGGCCTTTACCGGTTTTCTGCATCAGATATCGTATACTCACGACCTCGGTACCTCGGTCGTTTCTACGGTCCAGGTTCCTCTCGCTCCTGTCCGTTCTATACGAGAATCCCCGTCGTGGCGATTGTCGTAAAAAGCACGAGGGACGAACCCGCCGCGCACGCGGATTTTCCTTCGAAAATAATTATCCCGATTTCTGAAAAGCCTAGGAAAAATATACTCGGACTACCTGCTGCAAAAATCGATCTTTTCCCCGAAATCACAAAAGTGACGTGAAAGAAGCCAATAGAGGCCAACGACAGATGCGCTCGATGTCTTTGAATACGGCGGATACAACGAACACGATCGTAAACGGCAAACAACGATGTTATATTCCCCTTTAGAAATTCACTTCTGCTTTACGAATAATATACGACTCAATCTCAAAAGGATAAAGATCCGACTAGACAGTAATTAATTGCGCCTCGGTATGTTCCTACCTAGATAATCCAATTCGTGCGTATATATTCTCCGTCTCGGGGGAGCCTTTCGCGATCGTTAATCCGGGGCAGAGAGTCCACTCCACTCCCGCGCGTCGGAAGGTAAAGTGTAATCCTTCCGGCATCAAAGATAACTTTACCTCGTCCTCCCCTGCATCGTCGATGACGCTCCGACTATGACCTCGTTATCGCGGCTTGCTTTTCGCCTCTTATCCAACCGAGAAGGGTGGCATCAGCCTCTTCGGCACTCTTCCCGCGCGATTATGCGGGAACTTTGTGAGCGGGTGGAAGCAGGTCGACGGGTACCAAAGGTTCTTTGATGTCCGCTGTGCCTACCGCTCGCGAACCAGAAAGCGACAGAGAAGTGCAAGCCGGCGGCATAGAAGGAGGGACTTAAAAGCGAAAGAGAAGGGAAAAAAGCCCTTTCAGTAAAGGCGTCGACCCTTGCAACTGCTTCCAGACACAATTGTCACGAGGGATTCTACCAGGGCACCTTCTTTCGCAGGATTCGCACCTACCGCATCCTACAAACTACCGATTACCGTATTCGCTGAACCGAATAGCGAATTATTGCCACTTTTGTGAGAGAAAATTGCAGATATAAGAAGCAAGAAGTTTCTAAACCACCGGCAAATTTGGCTATTTAATAGTAAATATTTGTATATATAACTCTTTGTCTTGTATCTCTTTCCGCTTTTCTTTCTTTCTCTCTTATACCTTAGACGAGAAAAAAATTCACAATTAAAAAAACTATTACCGACTTGAATAATAAAATTCTAGAATTTATATTATAATTCAAATATCTTCTAAAAACTTACCAAAATTTAAAATTATTTAATTTTTAATGTAATAAAAATAGATTTAATAATTAAATTAATAAAGTATCATGATATTAAGATAATGAAAAAAGATTTCATAGGTACATTTTCATTCTTTATGAGGTAAGTCACGCTAAGATAATAGTCACACATTAATAAAAAAAATCTTAAAAATTTAATTCCAACCATTTTTATCAGAATGTAATACTTTCCTTGTAATTATCCCAAAATGTTTGAAACACTTTCTTCATCGCATAAAAAAAAACATAAGATTAAGAATTAAACTGAGTAGAGTGAAAGTGAAAGAGTGACAGACGACAAATATATAAAAAGAAAATATTCTAGAACTCGCAAGGCTCCTCACGCAAAGATATGATATCCTAAATACTTGACGCTGTTCGAAGCAAAGCAAAGCAAAGTTCTCTTGCTGCGGTAAAGTCTCCAGCTTGCTCAACTATTGTCTAGAGACGCAATAATTCTAAAGGAGTACTTTTTACTTTTGTTAAAAGGGCCGAATAGGCTTATAAAGAAAGATGGAGAAGTTCGAGTGCAGCCGGAGAAATTTCACACGCCACGGTATACTGCGCTGTCAAAATACGGCATTGAGCCACGTTGACGAGTAGAGGTCGTCGAAGAATAGAGCAGACACCAGGGAGTGAGGATAAGACGTGTTCAAGACAGTGAAGTATTATTAGAATGAAGGCTTCTGTGTGCAATCTCTCTGAACGAATCTAAGAAGATCGAGAAGATTTTTCAGGTAATAGCATCTTAATAATGAATCTCCTTAATATTGAATATCCCTAATAATGAATCTCCTTCATTTAGAATAAAATTAAACATTATAGTTTCGAAATTACAAAATCTATTATTTTAAATAATTAAAAAGTTAAAAAAATAAATATTAAAAGATATCTGCAGAATTCTCGCATGAAAATTGACATAGATTTGCAAAGGATTAAAGAACAAAGAAAAAAAATATTGATGTTATATGGAATTTCTTATATATAAATTTTATAACAAGATCTCTTTTAAATCCAAAATTATTTTCTGTATATAATCTTATATTCTTTGCATTATTTTAAACATCAATTGTCAAATGCGAATATCCACAAACATATATTCAAAAAAAATCCAGAAAAATCTTACATGCTCGTGACTTCTTAATTGGCATCTCCACAGCAGGTTTAAAGAACAATCGTCCTTATGAGACGAAAATGAAAACGAATACCGAGTGAATGAAACGAGCGGATGTATGTATCGTGCGAAGGCGCTAAACCGTCCGCGAAATTCTGCGGTGTCCCCTGCTGTCAAAATACGGTATTGAACGAGGCTGACGGATGCAGCTTCGGCTGAGACTGGGTCGAGTAAAAGACGGGGCCCCGAAGCGAGGCCGTGCAGAGTCCCCTTCACGGGGGCCCACCACCACCGGCGGGGATCAGGGGGCTCTTTGGGTAAGAAACCCGACACCTTCCAAATATGAAATCCGGTACGCGTATAACGAGATCCTCCCGTGGTGAGGCGAGGTTCTTAAAAGCCGGGGACCTGAAACCGGGGACGCGACGAAGGGCGAGAAAATAGAGAAAGAGAAAAAGAGAAACGCTGAAGAGACGAACAGGTCGAAGGGACAGGAAATATTGGATTTACGCGACGCCTACACACAATACGGCGTGCACGATTTTCGTTCGATTCCCGTTCCATGCCGTCGCGTCTTATGCATCAATAGCGTGAACGAACGACAGGTTAACAAGAGAATGCAATCTCTCGAATGGATCTGCGAACGAGTGCAACGAGATCACGCAGGGGTTAATCTGCGATAGAAATACGGAGCATTTCGTCAAGAATAGCGAGATTTTCGAGAAAAAAATTAATCTCTATAAAAAAACCTCTATAAAAAAAATAAATAAATAATGTATAATAAATAATAAATATAAATAGTATTATACGATTTTATAATTATAAAGAAATACTTGATGCGTGCATTTTATTTTGTTCTTTCTTTTTTTTAATTTTTGTAGGTAAGTAAGAAACGTTACTTCGCGATTGCGGAGATGCCTATTTTACGACGTGGATTCTGTCTCGCACGAGGGTAGCTCGCAATTGCATCTATCACGCGCGAGTGACGAAAAGAGCAGTAAATCTCAATATTCCGAATCCGAATGCGGAGTCGGGTCGCTCCGTGTTCCTTCAGCGTGCAACGAACAACCGGCGAGCGGTTGATTTACGACAAATTCCGCCCCGCGAGATTCGCTCGCGGTTTCGCGCGGCGCGGAGGCCGTAGTTTTCTGAGGAAATTCCGGCGCTCCAAAAATGATCCGCGCGAGCGGGGTTAACGACCAGATCTCACCGCCAGCTGGCATATACTCGCCGATATCCCGGCTCGCTGCCCCGAGAGATCTAATAACGCGCTCGCGCTTGTGTGCGTGTTCATACGCCACCGTGTGTATGTGATCGCACGTACACAGGTGCCGCGCGTACGTGTTACCGCGCCGCGCGGGATATTTTTCACTTTCGCCATCGCGAGCAAACGACGTGGGTGTCTATATAGAGGGTGATATCAGAAACCATGCCCTCCATCACGGATCTTTTATGCAAATAAATTGAACAAATTTTTCTCATTCCAAAGTAATCACTTTCAGCATTAAAGATCTTGGCAAGATCGAGTTAGATATATTTTTATTAGATATGAGCCTCATTTTATGATCTAGTCGTATATTGTTACCAAATTGTGTAGATTTAATTTATATTTAATTAAATATATAATCTATAACTTCCACTATCTATTCTGCAGAGAAAATACGTGACTTCTGAGACAGCCTATCTGTGATACACACGCACTCATGCCCACATATCGTAGACTCTCGTACCCACGTGTGCATACATATAATGCAGAAGGTTAGCTGCTTAGCATATATCGAACGGCCTTTCTTCCCTCCCGCTATGCCGACAGGAGTCTCCTGAATAACCCATAAGTCCTGGACAAGTTCTGAGCGTCGTTTGTACACTCTCTCCCGCTGTCTTCCCTACCACCTCGGTCAACGCCGAGTCCTTCCTCTCTGTCTTTCAGCCTCCTTTCCTCCCTTCATCCCCCACCGTTTTACATGACTCCCTCGATTCCTTTCCTCGGGCCATAGGTTAAATCCAGGAAGGCGTAACTTCGCGCGACACCAGTTATAATTCACTCCGAAATAACGTCAGCGAGAGAAGCAAAGACGGGGTGCCCACGAGATAAAAAGGGAGGACACAGGAGGGAGGGGGAAAGGATCGGGGTTAGGCTGCCGTTTTCGAGATCCACGTTCGTCGGGTCTCACGAAGCTGTTTTACGAGTTTCAACTGCGGAAGGATTAAGAAAAAAATCGTTCGACAGCCGTGCCTTTTTACATCGAAATCCCGTTTGTCAATCGTAAAATATTGACGGATTTATAAGGTTGAGAGAGAAAAACAAAGTTCCGTGTCCACACGCAATATTTTTCGTCGGCAAAAACTCATTTTTTTTCCAAATTATTTTCGATTAAACTCGGCGAACGAAATTGAATATTCCATCAATACAAAAATTCGCGCCACATCAGCGTTATTTTTTCGATAATAAATGAATTTTTCCTTTTAAAAAAAAATATCTCACGGCAACAATATGCTTTTGCTGAAATACATTTGTTATATTTCAGCGGCAATATTTGCACGTTTCGCGAACGTTATTCATCATTAAACCACGAGTCATCCATTATGATCAGAAGTCCATTCTTGCTTCGGTTATATTCAGAAGTGGCGAGTATCCGCGAGAACAAAGCGCATTCGCGGCGCGGAATAGACCCCGGATGGATCCTGCGAGCGATGCATCATACTGTGGTTTAGGTTTATTTGTCGAGGGGGGAGGAGAGAATAGTAGCGAAACGGGAACCAAAGCAAACGCCAGGACGTGATTCTCCGGCATCGGGAGCTAAAATAATATTGTTCCCGAGGCGTTCCCGGCCCCTCGCGCATTCGCACGAGATGCGATTGCACAGTACATCGTTATATCGGACACCGGTCGTCGAGGCGACTAAACAGGGGTTGACAGATGGGTGGGTTGATTGAGACGTCGTCGCAGCACTAGCTGGGGACGACATATGGCAGCACTAGCTGGCAATCAGGACTCGGACATGAAGAGGATTACGTGACGACTGGATTTATCGTGATGCAGAATCTCT
>NW_021849308.1:512899-513305 GCF_003651465.1 Formica exsecta | reverse complement strand
TCTTTCCCTCTTTCTCTCTTTCTGTCCCGTTCTTACACGTTCGTGCGCAATCGAAGGTGCTCGTTAAGAGACCGCGAGGATGTCGAGAGTCGAAGGAACGGACCGCGTGATCCTTTTAAATCCGTCTCGAACGGCTTCCTACGGATTTAATCTGTCGAACTGTCGGCTGCGTCACGTCTCGCGATTATTCCGCTTTACTTTCTGATTGCATAAAAAGGACGCTTTCCGATTGTTCGAGGGATCCTTTTTCCGTTGATACGGTTTCATTAGCGGCATTCAACCTTTCAAATCGAAATCTTCTGACGTAGGATTATTATAATGCTATATAATATTATATATGATCAATGTTGAATGATACGATTTCTATATTTTTTGTAATAAATGCACATACAAAATCTAAAAATTA
>NW_021849308.1:500035-512245 GCF_003651465.1 Formica exsecta | reverse complement strand
TATATATATTATATATATGTATGTATGTATGTATATAAATTTTTATTTTAATGCAAACACAAGACATATTTTGTGCTTTTCTATATAAAAATATGAAAACATAAAATTCTTACAAGCAATAACAAAATTTATTTTGTGTTACACAGAGTTAACGTTAAATATTATTCTCGAATTGCGATTTAAAGTTAGATGCAAATTACGGATTACTTTTTAAAAAAGTTTCTATTTTCTTCGTTCCCAATTCGCGTCAAGAAAGGTGCTCAAATATTTCTGACATTTATGAAAAACTGACTTATGAATACACATGTTTCGCGAACATCTCCCTTCGCGACGCCTCCGAAGGAATCAATCTTCTCGAAGGACTCTTTGGTGGCAGCAAGGAGCGATTATCATGCGCGATTTATCACTGTAGTTTGCCGAGAAACGATTCCTACAAGACTCTCAAAAAGAGAAAACGAGAGAGAAAGAAAGAAAGAGAGAGAGAGAGAGCAAGAAAAACATATACGATGGACGTAAGAAAAAGTGGACGGCGTCCCCCGTTGTGGGGTCCGAAGGAACCCGAACGAGATGGCATCTACAGACCGCAGGCATTGAAATTTTAAAGGGATCTCTCGACGTGTTTCTCTTCCTGGCGCCGATGGGCGGATAACTGAAGGGACACGCTCGGAATTCCATCTGCTGTCAGGATGACATGGAACACGACAGGACACTCGAAACGCAAAACTTTGGTAATGCATGCACCGTTCGACGAGTTCTATTTTTATTAAGAACGCGCAGCGGATGATGAGTCATCGAGAGAATTACTCGACGGGACGGAATGTTTGATTAAAAAAGAAAAAAAGATATGTTAATACATACCGAAATATATTTTCAGAGCTGACAGTCTGCATTAAATCATAATTCTTTTGCAGACACGACAGCTGTATTAAAGCGAACGTCAAGAGGTGAAGATACAATATCCAGATAAGAATAGACGCGTTTGTAATGCGATGATTACGTTTGTATAGTTCAACGTATTATTTTAAACTAAATTTTTATCACTACATGTCAAGTATAACACAAAAGAATAAATAATTCCGCGTCTTTTACAAGACAAAGTTATTTTGAAAAAACAACTTTTTTTTTTAGGAAAGGTAAGGGATGATTTAGTGGGCCATTTGTCAGAAACTGTTTGCGGGCCCGAGAAAGCAGGTTTGCGCTGTGATTTTTGTCGAGTCACCCTTCATAAGGGCCTCGATGGTCACTCTTCGTGTCGAATAGACGTTAAAAAAATATTTTCTTTTGGTAGGATTGTAGTTTTAGTACCGGAGCGAATGCGCGACGTTCGAGTGTACGATCTATCGAAATGAGTAGAAATCACGTTCTTATATTGAACTTCAAGAAAGTCCTTCGTATCTATCGATGATTCCTTTCGAACACGCTGGATAGTTTCCACGGAGGACCCGAAGAGAGACGGCGACTCATCTTGGAGGAGCAGATGCTCGTTAAGATCCTGTCACTCAGGATTCGCTCAGGATCGAAGTTGCAGCGGGCTCGCGCGCGCTAGCGAGGATTAAAAGATTCCCCGTGAGGATAACGGCGAAAAATTGATGATATTGCCGTTGGTGCGAAGCAACCAAGTATAGACAGCTCGGAGAGAGAGCGTTCTTTATTTGAAAATAAAATCGGCGCGTAAAATGACATCCCATAAAATTTAAATTTGAACGGATTTCTCTCAATCTTTTTATTTTCGAGCCCTTGAATTAAATGTTAATATCGACAGTTGTTCGATGTTTGTAAATTCTTTTCATTCATTAAGATGTATTGTATAAATGACATGTTGAATAAAATATTTTCAAAAGTCTTTCATCGCAATGCTCGATCAAACTACGCTCGAATCGCACCAACTACTTTAATACACTGCGGTGTACATTAAAAATATGCAGCATTTTAATTATTTCCAGAGCACTTTCAACTCCGGGCAACGTAACGAAGCAAGATCAAAGAATCGCAGAGAGTGCGTCCTACATTTCGAGAAATAGGAAATGTTAATACCAACAAAGGCATCGCTTCGTGGCAAATATCCCGCACAAATGCGTTCCCCCGAGAGAACTTTTCTCTTTCTCTCTCTTTCTTTATGTAATAATTCTCGACAGAAAAAGAGATCTTCGCTCTTTCTGTAAGAGCTCTGGGAGAGAACTGGGGTGCACTCGTTTCGCTCCACGCAACGGCGTCTTTGAAATCTCCCGGGACAAACGAGGTCTCTGCGAGAGATCAATTCCATTATACGATGATTCGAGTAATGATGCTATCCAATTTGACAACTATGCATTGCACTTCAATGTACGAGGATTGTAAGTCAACGATATAATTCGCAAATTGATTAATAATAGATATTGATATATATTCAGAACAATGCGCAGCGATATTTTTAAATCACCATAAAAAATAATTGACGTAAAAATTATTTGCTTGAAACGTAAAAGACATATTTTAGAAGAAATTAAGACAAAATAATTGCATCTTTCCGAGAGAAACAATAACGTACGAAATAAAAGTAATTTCAATGTTTTCAGGGAAATTCACCCTCCGTTTCTTTTCGTAAGATAAAGGAAATGTCACAAAGCATTATATTTGAGAATTGTCGGAATTCGACCTGTCAAAACTCGAACGTCATCTCTCATCTTCTGAGAAAAATAACACGTGTTGCCAAAAGTATCAAGACTCGGCAGAAACGGTACAGATTGTGTTGCACAGGGGGTTTCCTTCTTTCGTTCCAAAATAAATAAAACGCGAGAAAGTGCCGAGGGTTGCTCTCTCTTTTTCCCTGCGGTGTACATTAAAAATATGCAGCATTTTAATTATTTCCAGAGCACTTTCAACTCCGGGCAACGTAACGAAGCAAGATCAAAGAATCGCAGAGAGTGCGTCCTACATTTCGAGAAATAGGAAATGTTAATACCAACAAAGGCATCGCTTCGTGGCAAATATCCCGCACAAATGCGTTCCCCCGAGAGAACTTTTCTCTTTCTCTCTCTTTCTTTATGTAATAATTCTCGACAGAAAAAGAGATCTTCGCTCTTTCTGTAAGAGCTCTGGGAGAGAACTGGGGTGCACTCGTTTCGCTCCACGCAACGGCGTCTTTGAAATCTCCCGGGACAAACGAGGTCTCTGCGAGAGATCAATTCCATTATACGATGATTCGAGTAATGATGCTATCCAATTTGACAACTATGCATTGCACTTCAATGTACGAGGATTGTAAGTCAACGATATAATTCGCAAATTGATTAATAATAGATATTGATATATATTCAGAACAATGCGCAGCGATATTTTTAAATCACCATAAAAAATAATTGACGTAAAAATTATTTGCTTGAAACGTAAAAGACATATTTTAGAAGAAATTAAGACAAAATAATTGCATCTTTCCGAGAGAAACAATAACGTACGAAATAAAAGTAATTTCAATGTTTTCAGGGAAATTCACCCTCCGTTTCTTTTCGTAAGATAAAGGAAATGTCACAAAGCATTATATTTGAGAATTGTCGGAATTCGACCTGTCAAAACTCGAACGTCATCTCTCATCTTCTGAGAAAAATAACACGTGTTGCCAAAAGTATCAAGACTCGGCAGAAACGGTACAGATTGTGTTGCACAGGGGGTTTCCTTCTTTCGTTCCAAAATAAATAAAACGCGAGAAAGTGCCGAGGGTTGCTCTCTCTTTTTCCCTCTCTCTCTCTCTTGGAAGAAAATCCACGGGGGTTCCGCTTCTTCTACCTCGACGGCATCTCATATAAATGTCCCAGCACCAGCACAGTCGAAGACGCGGCCCTGAAACACATACGTTAGACGAAGCCAAACGAGCGAACCAGCCCGCACACAAGTGAAAACTTAAGGCGCGGGTCTTAACGAGGAGCCGAAGATTGATGCGGACACGGGCGCAGCATCCGTCCGGGCCCGGTCCATCCCTCGAAATCCTACATGCGTACGCGCGTTTCCTGTGTCTACCAACCCCATCATTCTCTGTCATCCGCGTGCGTATAGATAGATGCATCGTCGGTACAGTATCGTTGCGCGTCACCTCCTTCCACTTTCGCTTTTTTTCGCGCGCACATCAATCATTATAAATCTACGGTCTCGCGTTTTCCCTCCCACGCATTTCTCAGCGTCCAGACGACGCGTCATAATATTTATCGCTACCGATCGGCCTCTTGTCGCGGAGATTCATCGAGATTCGTCCCTCGATTAATAAAACGTATCGTTATCGCGGGACGCGCATCGAGCCAAGCAAGCCACACCAATCGCTACGCCATTGTACGAGCATAAACGTTTTCACGGGGCCCCGGTCGAGGCCTTTGAAGCGGTCCCACTCCACGGGTAACATCAAGATGGGCCTGTCAGGCCTTAACTAGCTAAGGTCGGACCCGAGCCGGACTCACACGAACGTAGGGACGCCTCGGGCGTAGGTTTGTCCGAATGTACGCTGTTTTCGTGTTTTGACACGACCTTCTGACGGGTGACGTTCGTTCAAATCGGTGTAGTTTAATATACAATATTTGTCGTTCTATTAATTTCGCACAACATTCCATTGCGTTACGAGTAAATTCGGACACGATCCCGTAAAAGGGAAACACGTCAAAATTTACTAGAATAAATAATCACAGAAAAAAAACGAATTTTTCAGACTTAATGATTTTATATTAATCGCGATTTTATATTACATTATTATTATGTTTAATTGAATGTAAGCATGTAGCGTCCATATATTAATTTAGCCAAGATAATGTCTCTAACACTTATACAATGTATAAAGTATCAAAAAATAATTTTTAGAAAATATAGCGCGTGTAAAAAATTTTAAAATAAATTGCTTTCCAAAGCGATATATTCTTTAAAAGAGTAAATGATCACTTGTGCTATTTTGTGTCTATTCTATTAGGGCTATTGCAAGAGCTCGAGCGTTGTACGATGTAATAGAAAGACGGGAATGGAAATATCAAATCAAATTTATAGTCGGTAAAGCGACTTGTCAAATGGGAGGGAAAATCAATCCGGAAGAGGCAAAATTACGACGCAACAAAATGATACGGTGAACGTATTAAAATGATGGCACATGGAGAAGGCCGAGAGCCAAGAATAAATTTAAAAATAGAAGTAAATGGAAACGAAAAGTATCCTGCCCGAGACGTCCGCGATGATAACGACAAACACGACGAGCAACACGATCGCGAGAATCGATCGGCGATTAAACATAATTTACCTTATGCGCCTTGGACAGCGTGAAATCGGAGAAAGAAAAACGTAACTTGGCACCGGTGTGGAATTCTGTCTTATCTTATCCAAGTTAACGCCACACGATCTCACGTCGTGCGGACGCGAGGCCTGCACGAAGACTTCCAGATAAGTCCCAAATTTTAAGACTGTGTCTTTGCCACCTGCTTACCGCTCGCGGCGCAATTTATCGGCCTCCATAAACGGCGGGGAATTTATGCGGCGACCGATCGGCCCTTACATTCAATACCATCGAGATTGTTCCTTTACCTTCGTCGTCGCCGGTTATACGCAGGTAGGTAACCGATCAGAAGAACGCTCACGATCGAGATCAATTTCCCCAGCGCGGGTGGATGGGTCGCGGGAAGGCCAGGCGGAAGAAACGGGAAACTCTGTATATAGGGAATACGGAAATCGGAAACCTTCTCTACGTTCTACATACGGTTCGGAAAGCAGCTTGTACAGGGCACAAGGGCCGTGTTTCAAAATCGGTGTGTATCGAAGGGGCCATCTGAGGGCTGGCCTTCTACCAGGACCGAACGAGAAAGCGATAAAAGGAAGAAGGTAGGAAAAAAGACTTGCGCAAGGTATACCAAGGAAGGAAGGAAAAGAGAGAGAGAGAGAGAGAGAGAGAGAGAGAGAAGCCGCGACCCTCGCTTCGTGTGTAAAACGAAGAGGAGTGATTGTGTCGATTATTCGTTGTCTAAACAAACTAGAGCCGGTCCTGCAACTCCCTCCTCCCCCCCACGCCGCCGTCGACGTTTAACAAGAACCTCGTTATAATATTTTATTACGCCTCTCGTATATTATAATGCCAAGCCGCGAGTGGTTTCCTCTGCGAACGAAGTGGTCGAGGTGGCTTTCGCGCAGTCATGTAGACGTAGAAATTTACTGCTGTGTTTCGTAGAAGGAACGAAGGACGGGCTCCCCCGCAACACTCCGATGGGACTCCCATCGTCATCGACATGGAGCCATGATTGAAAACGGTACAATGACTTATCACGTTGTCAGTTGGAACCGCATATATTGTATATATATCGACGAGAGTGTCTGCCTTGCTTTCGAATCGTTGCGGCTAGCTTGGCTACGAGTAGATGGGTATGCAAGTTTCAAGCATCGCGCGGTCGAGACTGCGTAAACTTCGAAGAATGCGACTCCACCCGGTTGGAATGTCTATTAATATCTATTTATGTTAAATTCGTACGTCGCGCCGTATTTACTCGCCGATTCTATTTGCATCGCAGTTACAAACTGCTGTTCGCGCATGTATCTGCAATAGTTCACGAATTCTTTGAATACAGAGTCATCGATATAATACCTTTCTACTTCAAAGTTAACTGTTTAAAATTTTACGTTTTTTAAAGACATTTTTCTTTCTTTTTTATAACCTTTTAAATTTCTCTCTTATTGCCTGGATAATTAAGTCTTGAGAAAAAATTTTTGTTAAATGATTGAGGCTAATATATATACATAAAATTAATTAGAGACTAAATTACTGTTATTTTTTTGAAATCTAATTCATTAAAATTCTTTAATATTAAATTAAAGCATCCCTTTCAGAAAAAAGCTTATAACGTTTATAACAACAATAACACTGATGACATTAATTTGGTACCATAAATTCTGTCATTTAATTCTGCAGACTTTATTACATCATAATTTCTTGTATGTTGCAATGAGGTCAACGATGTTATTATACGGATACACAGACCTACAATTAACGATATGGCCCAATGCAAATGCAACTCTGCAATTTCGTGTGCAATCATAAATCTTTATCTTTAATTACAACGCATCATTTACGTGATTTAAATGTTCAATATCGCGCCACTGATGCTCATTCGTGCTGCAATAAATTATTAAAGTCAAAACGAACTCGCCATAAAATCGCATATTTTACAATATTACTTTGTTACGTAATTTTAATTTTTCTTTTATGATATATTATTGTTACGCAATTCTATTTTACATATCTCGCTATCAGCGTGAAACGAATTGAAGATATGACCAATAATAAAATACGACCAATAATAAAATCTTTGTTCTGTAATAAGACAAAAATATATTAGTCACGTGTCTCTTTTATATGCAAATCTTAATTTCATTCAATTTTCTTCTATCAAATACTATTATTCATCCCAACGATCGAAGTGTGTCCCACGAATCGTAGCGTGTGTCGCGCTTCGTCCAGAACGTGATGAAAAATCGCAATTCACGTTCCCGCGTGCAATTCGACACGTGCGAAACGTGCTCGAGACGCCAATCGAGAGTCGTGCGTGCGGCGAAACGCGCAATCCCACGCGCGAACGCACTTCTCTCGGGGGAGAGAGTCCCGGAGCGGGTTCAGGTGTCGCGGGATCTGCGCGCGTCACCCTATACATCGTGCCCCTTCGTGCCCCACAACGAGAGAGGTAACGAGGCGGATGGTTTTCGCGGTCCAACGGTCTGGAAACGAATTATCCACCGCCGTGGAAGTTATCGAGGAAATATTGGAAAGTCCGCCCGCGCCCCGCCATCGAGTGGCTTCCATTCGTTTCCGGCGCGACAATTCGAGCGACGATCTTTGACTAACGTGGCACACGAGTAAAATCCGACGAGAGCGTGCGACGACGATAAAAAGGATCGAAAGCGTGAGAATGGAACAGTCGAACAGATCGAGAGAAGAAGAAGCGATTTTATCGCGCTCGATGGGTGGCAGGCAGTGGCAAGATTACATTCGAAGAACGGAGCACGAGGTTTTTGTTCTTTAAAATATGCGTGTATTTTTAAGATAAATTCTATTATTCACAGGTCTTAAAGGCATACCGTAATTTCTCACGCAGATTTTGTCGTTTCTCTCGGCTATATAAATGCATTAATCATATCTAGATCGCGAATTTTCGTACGTTTCAATTACATTCTCTTTTTTTTTCAAAGTATAATTGATATGTAGACAATGTATATAATATATATTTATATATATTTTTATTATTTTTAATATAAAACTTTCTGATTGATACTTACTCCGTCGCAAAATACATAAATATAACGAGTTAAAAAATAACGGGCAACTTCGCTAATGTCACATGACAATTTGACACTTCGTAAATTCACTTCGAATTTATATAAGAATAGAAAAAGAGGGGAAAAAGAAGGAAATAATTAATGTCCGATTTTTTGAGATGTCCCAATTTATCTATGAATTTATTCCGGTTTATTTTAAACAATTTACAGAGAGAGAGAGAGAGAGAGTCACAAATAATTTAACATTCTCTGAAATAACAATTAAGGATGATCTCTGGCAAAACTCGCGACGATTTTGTAGTATCGAGACAAACATGGCTTCACTATTTCGTCTCCCGGCTATTGATATCCGATGAGTATGCGTCACGACTCGCACGATGCTTCAATTACGATGCGTAGCTAATGAAATCGCTGCGTGATAGCGATTATTTATCGGGCAGTTTAAAGCTCGGGCGCAATACGCGAACCGTCGACATCAGCGATTATTCAACGTATCCAATACTCAATTACAATCCGCGCGAGCTAAATACTTATCGAGCTACTACGTCCAAACAGATTTTCGACAACGGTTCGAGACTCTGTACGTAACACGCGGAGATTTAATAAATGGACCTTATTTCGCCCGTTACACCTTGCCGCAATAATCTCGTTCGTAACACAACATCGCTCTCGTACGGATTAAATCACTATCGATAATGCGCCGTTAACAGCCTTATCTAATAATTGCGCATGCTGTGTGTACTTCGAGAATAACTACAAAGTGGAAAACGAAAACGCCTGAAAAGGGAATTTCGATACGAGATATGCGTGACGGTCAATTTTCCTGTTCTCGGTTCGTCCCTAACCGGATTTATACTTGAAATTATACCGGTTTCATATACCTGAAGTTATTACCGCGCAGTGAAGAAATAAGAGACGAATGAAGTGCGAGGTTTTGCTCTCGTTGAATAAATCTGATTAACACGTAACCTCGAAAGAAATTAATGTCATTATATGATTAAAGATATGAGATGTAATTCATGTTGTATTCATGTTGTTACATAGTTAATACAGCTTGTTGAATAATAATATCTTTCTGCGCCCTAGATTGAATATTTTTTATTTATATCTCTTCCCATTCTTTTGTGCTATTTCTAAGACAGAGCTGCGTTAACATATAATTAGACGCCTTACTATTTATCTGGCATTTACATCGTGTTTTCTATTGCGAAATTGCAAATTATATTTCTAATCATTGTTTTACAGAAAATTTACCCAACATGAATATATGTCGAATATATGTGCTAATAATAGAGCATAATATTTGAAATGGCACAAAATATTGATTGTGCAAAAAGTAATCCAAGATCAATGCTCAAAAATAACGGAGTGACACCTAACTGTCACAATATACAAATATTGATGAGATGATAATATCTAAATCTAAAGCGTCAACTCTTAGTTTTGTTGTGCGTGTTGTTTCGTGTATGTTCATATATCAATCTTAAAATGTTTGAACTTATTTTAAAACTGTAAGAGAAAAAGCTCTTTGTATTATTTCAGCAGTAACACGCTAATGTATTTATAAAAATTTATAGAATTTAATAATCGCTAGTTTCCTCTAGTTTCCTTAGTAAAAATGTCGAATTAAAAACGATTAAAAAAAAAGAGTTTTGCTTTTAACTAAGCAAGCTTTTTTCGAGAAGTCGCATAGACAAAACTAAATTGCTAAAATTATTTCAAATGGAATTTACTTTAAAAGAACTTTAAGTTGAGAAAAGTCATCTCTTTCTTGTTGCAACTTTCCAATTTCTCGTATATACATTTTTGTGTAACTTCAAATTTAAATTCTATTAAACTCTGTTAAATTTTATTAAGTAAACTCTATATATATGAAATATAAGCTCAAGAATATTATTGATTGATTTTAAACAGTATATGATACATATATATACTACTTTAAAATTAATATAATATTTTCTTTTAGGAAAGGTGTTGAAAATTTCGTTACTATATCAATTCTTTTTTATAGCACACACTTTAAAATATATTAATGTGTCTCATCGCGCAAAACAATGATACGACTGTCTTTTTTCGCTCTTTCATTAGATATTACTATCTTGCACGAAGAGCGAGATAAGTTTGAAGTTACATATCGAAAGAAACTGTATGCAATAAGAATATTGACTTTTGTTCACCGCAAAGTAAGACTCAAACTTTTCAAATAATTCTATTTTCTCCAACTTTTCTAAATTATAACTGATGTATTATGAATTATACAAAACATTGCAAATAATGCTGAAATACAACTGAATTAAATTAGAAAATAATTAATGTCGTCTGAAAACAATATCAAAACATTCTATTACAATTTATATACTCAATAAGAGTCAATCTGTGTTTGATTTAAACAAATATGCGCGACCAAAGGTATCAAAAACTTTGATTACTATTTTATCATAGCATTCATTTGAAGCCTTCGTTAAAATAATACAATGTAATAAAACGATCGCCGGCGAAACAGTTGAACAAACACCTTTCCAGTTTCGCCTCTTCGTCACATTTTATAAATCTTATAAGAGTCAACAATCTTACAAATATCTTACCCATTAGCTTGCGGACCTCCATCTGCGTGAGGAAGAGATTGAAGTAACTCGCGGCTGGCCGCGCAGCAACAACGAGCAGCAACACTGCCAATCGCCAGAGAAGCATCGTGTCCACCGCCACGTGACGTTCTTACTCGAGTATATTTACAGCTTCGAGAATCAACCCGCACATCCGACAACACTCGTTTTACGCGCCGTATTTCATATTTCGCGCTAGTTGCAAATCCTCGACGAAGGGGTGGCGGGAACGTCACGTGCAGGCGGGAACGCGTGCACGTGACACGCCGCGCCTCGAGAGCGCGCCGCACGGCTCCTTTTTTTCGGTTGCGCGCCGTCGAAAAAAAACCACCCACGCCGGACTCCTTTTGACAGCTCGTGTCGAACACAATGCGGAGGGACACTCCCACGCGAGAGACGCTCGTTACCGCGGCCGTCTCGATGTATATCCCGACGCGTACGATTCGGATTCGAGCGTGTATCGAGCGACGCGCGTATTCTCGACGGACCCAAAGCGACGCGGAATGTGCTGCGAGCGGAGCGAAACGCTCACGGAGAGCGCGCGGCGTGCCTTGCCTCGTGAAAGCCACAACCAGTTGTGTGCTACCATCGCCATGGGTCGTCGTCTGGTCTGGGGTCGGAGCGCAGGCCTGTCGACCGAATGCGGCCGACTGCGGCCGAGTTTTGCCGAGGTCCACCTACGAGAGGGTACCCAGAGATGGTAATATGGTCGTGGGTCCACGGCCGAGAGATCGAACGGCTGTGCAACGAACGAGACCGGAATTGAATTTAAAATTCACCGACAGCGATACGGCGCGAGAGCAGATGTGTACGGTCGCCGTATATACGACAAGTCTCTTTTACATTGTTTATTTAAATCAATTTGCAATACCCGGGAAAAGTTGGCAAAAAGATTGAATTCCTGAGGAAATTATTTGTTCTAATGCGCGCGTGCTAGAAAGATTCTCGAAATATTATTTCAAAATTTATAAAATGTGCACGGCTCTATTACTATTTACGTGACTTTTAGAGAAAGTATAGTAAGAGACAACGAGCTTATTGTGATGAAAATACATGTTCCTCTACCAAATGGTTCGCGACACGACCGAAAGAAGTATAATTAAATAAGACAGCATAACAATATAAATAAGGAAAAATATTACGGTCAATCGATGTTCCCCATATCAATTGATATTTACGTCCTTTATGGTCATTCAGTTCGTAACACTGGTGTTGCTAACCGTGCTAAATTGAAAGCGTAACGGCATTCTCGCAAGCAATAAATTTCAGGTCCTTTATTCACGGTACTTTGGTAACAGGTTACACTCCGTCACGTGTTACCTGAAGCTGAAAGTCGCGCACCCCCCCC
>NW_021849308.1:496000-499531 GCF_003651465.1 Formica exsecta | reverse complement strand
GTTTCATCCCAAGAAGACCAGATCTTATTTCTTTAATTTTTATTTCACGAGAGAAAGCATATAATATCGTGCGATCCAATTAACGGGATGTCAAACAATAAAAAAATTAAAGCTGTTATCATACTTTCATTCTTTCAACATAGCATATATATATATATTTTTTATGTTAAAGAATTCAGTCTCCCTCTCTCTTCTCTCATAGAGAGAAACCGAGACAAATCGTACAAATATTTTATATGTACCCGGTATTTTATTGATGCCATTGACTACATAATCGATCGCATATTTCAATACAATTTTTTTCTTTTCTGCCAGAAGATACGTAGATATTAACTGAAGATATCAACTGACAACTGCAATTTTCTACAACAAGAACAAACGTGTAGCAACTTTTCTCTCAATCTGCAAAAGTAAGAAAATATAAATTGATCCCCATGAAAATCCCGTTATGCCATCGTCATTCAATATAATCGAAATCACGTTTTCATATATTATATCTTTTTACCCTTGCAAAATCAAGATTATAAATCACTTTAGCATTCTTGCTGAAATATATGAGCAATAAACGCACCCGACATGTTAAATCGCTGACGATGAACTGCGTACTCGATCACGCACTTTCCCATGTTTTTCCTCTTTCCATCATCTTAGGTGGAGACTCCTCTTATTATTGAAAGACAAGCGTATCCGCTGCGAGATGACGACGTGGTGCGGAATACGAGGTGCTCTCGAATTTCATCCTCGAGGAATCGGAGGCAATTGGAATATCCATCGTGCATTTGCATAATTCGAGATCGACGACGGATACAGGAGAACGCCCACGTAGCCGCGTCGAATCGCGATCATCTTACCGGGTTCTGTCTTGCAACCCTTTTTTTTTTCTCTCGTGTCTACCAGAACATGCTTGATTACCGAACGTCGTTATTACTGACGATGCGCGAGCGAGAGTATACGAGAGAGAAGAGACGGAAGAGACGAGAGGAGGTACCGGGACTCGTTTTGCAAATTCGCGGTTGATTGAAAAGCTCGTGCGGCATAAAAACCGCGGGAGATAATCGCGACGAGAGGAAGAGGAGGGAGAAAAAATCAGATGATTACTCTCTTATAGTACCAGCATGGGCATAGGATACACTGTGTCCGTATTAACGGAGCCGGATCTTTTGGGGCCCGTTGGTGGTCGACGAGGAACAAATTCGTACGAGACGCGGTCCTCGGGCATCTCCCTTCTCTCTTATTGGTTCACGTCGTCTCGAGGCTATTAACTTAATCTCGGCGATTATACAGTTACATGAGAGAGTTATCATATAATATTTTATGGTCGATGCAGCTCATGTTTACTCATCGTTTCTATATTATAACGTCGATACGAATTACATGCTATATATTAAAAATAAAAAGAATGTCAGAGGATAAGTTTTATGATCAGAATGAGAGTGAAAAAAATTAAATTAGATCTGGAATATACGATGATCAGATTAATAGATAATTTTTGCATTTTTTATATTAAACTAGAACACTATAAGCGCGCGCCATTTATTTTGTGTGTATGTGTATATAATTATTTACACATATTAACTCTAGTTCTCCGTTTTTTTAAAATAAAGTAAATAAAAATTACACACACACTTAATATTTGAACTGTCAAATGCGTCGCTCAGTTATGACAGACTTTTATTGATATAAAGTAATGCACAGCGCAACGTCGAGATAACTAATCAGCATCGCAGAAAATGGGTAACAATACTTGCGAGTTTAACACATCTTTTTAAAAGTGGATTTCTCAATGAGAGCTGCTCACGGCATATTATTAGAATATTATATGTGTGTGTGTTATATATAAAACATTATATAATGTGCTTACGTCTTTATATATATAATTATATATAAAGTTATACAACGCGCCATTTAGTTTTTATAAATAATAATAGACAAAAATGATTAAAAAATTGCGATATCTCTTGCAATATTGGAGTGTACGAACATTTACGGACAATAATTCTTTAACAACACATAGAGTCAAATATATTTTGTCCACGATGCTTTATCATTAGACTTTTCGACGATCTAGATATAATTTGGATTAAGAACGTGCTGTAAAACGATCGAATCGCAAAATTGAATAATTAATATAACTATAAGTTTCGCGATACATTAATCGTTTAATAAATAATTGATCTATAATTTAAAATACTTATATAATTTAATATTTTGCACATATATTTTATAATACATAAAATATTTCGGCAAGGAATTAGGACAATACCTAACATGGTGTTTAGCCTTGGCGGCATAAACACTGACACGCGTAAACATTGTTTACGTATCACGGCTTTGTTATCATTCATACGAAGACACTAGATTGTTATTTTTATATTAATTACTTATTAATCGCATACGTGCAATTTAAATTGAGCAATTAATCGCGTAATTCGATTTTTTATTTTGATTTAAACAAGAGAGAATTAAAGAAACAGATTCTTATATGAAAGCTATAATCTTGTAAAAGTTTTTACTTTTAGATTTTTACATAGCTTTTATATGGAATTATTAGAGTTATTAGTAGTATTTTTTTCAAAATTTATAAAATTATTCTGTTAATCTGTTTATTATTATATGCATCGAAAAAATTCAATGCGTACAATAAATTTTTTTAAATATTAATTATTTTGGGCGCCGCTACAATTTGGATCTTCTATTTGTATGTTACAGATCATCGTAGCGACTCTGACATCCTGAGAGGAGGAGGAGGTCTAGGAGACATCCTGCACCGGCGGAGCAACCCAAGAGTGAGTATTTATTATTTGTATATTGGTTGTTAAAAATCGCGTGCGCGCATTAATTCGATCTCTTTATTTGAACGAATTAAACGGGAGAAAATTTTGAAAAAAGATTTTTACATATATCCTATAAAAGTTTCTATGTAAAAAAAGGTTTTTTTATAATTTATAAAATTATTCCATATTTATATAGAGCTTTTACGAAATATTAATTATATTTTGGACGCTGCTATAATTTGGATTTTATATTTGTATGTTACAGACAACGTAGCCTCAAGACCAACAACTCCGCTGTTGCGCATCAGTGCTAGTGAGTGATAAACTTTATTTTATTTTGAGGTAACGGATTCGTAGATATTGTAGATGCAAATATAGATTGTAGATAGATCCGTGGCCTCAAAATGGATGGGCTAAAATAAATTAAATAAAATAACTTTCAATAGATTTTTTCAATATTCATTAAAATATATTACAGGTACAATTGAAGATATAAATTAAAATAAAAATGTGGAAAGAATATAAAATATTTTGTTCAATTGATAAATTTTATTTAATGAAAAAATGTGTTTAATGAAGAAGGCGCTATTAATTTTATTAATTGTATAAAATAGTAAAAACTTATTTTCATGTTGCGCCGATTTTATCCTAATTTTCATAGCCCATTCATCTATATTATCATATGAATTAAAGTTTTGCTTTAATTGATATAAAGCCAAATTATTGATCTATCAAATTATATAAAATAGAACTGTTT
>NW_021849308.1:493428-495421 GCF_003651465.1 Formica exsecta | reverse complement strand
TAAAATATAAATGATTTATTAATTTTATTTTAATATAAATTATATATTATTATAAATAATATTATATTATTATATAAGAATTCAATCAATTAATTTTGATATTATTATAAGAATTCAATCAATTAATTTTGATATTATTATAAGAATTCAATCAATTAATTTTGATATTATTATAAGAATTCAATCAATTAATTTTGATATTATTATAAGAATTCAATCAATTAATTTTGATATTATTATAAGAATTCAATCAATTAATTTTGATATTATTATAAGAATTCAATCAATTAATTTTGATATTATTATAAGAATTCAATCAATTAATTTTGATTGATAATTTGGCATTATATTAATTAAAGTAAAGTTATATTAAAACGATGCATGACAAACGGTCGTAATGTCTCACGACCATAAACGAGCGTAATATTACGCTCATGCACCGGCCATAATAATTAGCCGGCAACGGAAGGAATTTCTCTCCTTCATTGCCCTCTGATAAAGGTTAAAGCTACATCTCTGGCTAGATGTAGCCAGAATGAATATGGCCAGGATCAACGAAAGGTAGGTCCAACTGGCCCAACGAACGCAACATACGGTGCATTCTATTAGGGCATGCGAATAGGACGCGCGAGTAGGATACGCGAGTAGAGCACACGAGTAGGACACGCGAATAGGGCACGCGAATAGGCCATGCGGTTAGGATAAATTTCTCCCCCAAATTGCGATAATCGCAAATTTCCGCTGGCTTAGCCAGCAAAATAGGGGTTAGGACCAATTAAAATTAAAAAATTAAAATTAAAAGTTATCAATTTTTCTACAATTTAAATTAAAAATTAAACTGTAGAAAAATTAAAATTAGTTATAACAAATTTTAAAAATATATACACATCTTTTTTTAATAAATCAAAAATTGCATTTATATTTATTATGTAAATAAAACTAATATTTGTTATGTAACAGATTTAATACATATATGTTATATTTTATTTTATAGATTAAAAGTTGTACATATATTTGTTATATATGTAATATTGAATTTATGTAATATTGAACTTTTGGATGTAAATGCTGTCAATATCAAATTATCTGCATTATTGGATATATCGGATATATCTTTTTGATACTGATAGCATCATTAATTGTAAATTGTACTCTAATTACAATTGTATATTAATTAATTGTAATTATAATTGTGTTATAATTTAATTTATATATAATTATATATTATAATTGTAATTAATAATACTATAATTAATGAAAAATTAAACTGTAGAAAAATTAAAATTAGTTATAACAAATTTTAAAAATATATACACATCTTTTTTTAATAAATCAAAAATTGCATTTATATTTATTATGTAAATAAAACTAATATTTGTTATGTAACAGATTTAATACATATATGTTATATTTTATTTTATAGATTAAAAGTTGTACATATATTTGTTATATATGTAATATTGAATTTATGTAATATTGAACAATTCGGGAAATTTTATTTCAAATTTTATAAATATCATGAATATTGTTAATTCTTCTGATGTTTAATAAAAAAGTTATTGAATAAGAATGTGAAGACTCAATATTAAGCCAACGATTAAATATTAGCTTTTTGTTCACGAAATTTGATAACTGCCTTCGATGTTGCAGAATCGCGAGTAAATTATTCCAAATTTCATGATTTGTTTTTGATTTGATTGATATTTTGTATCGGAATTAAATATTCGTCAAATAAATTAATAAACTACATCGCGAAAACACCGCGTTCTTTCCACGTTCTTGGACGCGATCGCTGTCTTAACTAAGGGGCCTTATCGTTGTCCCTCTTGTCAGGTGAACGTTAGTAATGTTGCGTGGTTCGTATCGGTGAGGAGTCGAAACAATCTCCATTGTGGAGAATTATTTCTTGTCGGTTCTTGTAAGACCCACCCGCGACGTCTAGTTCGGTGCCCTATTGAAAATTGGGGATGTTCGTTGCAGGATTGGAATTAAA
>NW_021849308.1:490189-490792 GCF_003651465.1 Formica exsecta | reverse complement strand
ACTCAATGTTAAGCCAACGATTAATTTTTGTTCTTTTGTTCACGAAATTTGATAACTGCCTTCGATGTTGCAGAATCGCGAGTAAATTATTCCAAATTTCATGATTTGTTTTTTGATATTTTGATATTTTGTATCGGAATTAAATATTCGTCAAATAAATTAATAAACTACATCGCGAAAACACCGCGTTCTTTCCACGTTCTTGGACGCGATCGCTGTCTTAACTAAGGGGCCTTATCGTTGTCCCTCTTGTCAGGTGAACGTTAGTAATGTTGCGTGGTTCGTATCGGTGAGGAGTCGAAACAATCTCCATCGTGGAGAATTATTTCTTGTCGGTTCTTGTAAGATCCATCCGCGACGTCTAGTTCGGTGCTCTGTTGAAAATTGGGGATGTTCGTTGCAGGATTGGAATTAAATCCAGGTTTTCCTGGCGATTTCTGAAAGCAATGATTTTGCTAGTAACTCAACGACGACTGCCACACACTTTTTCGAAGTTGAATCGAGAAAATTAATTTAAATAGTATATTTGAAGAAAAGATATATTTTTCTTCCTCTTTGTTAAAAGTGTTCTTCTATCATTATTAATATTAGTATTATTATTGC
>NW_021849308.1:479938-481644 GCF_003651465.1 Formica exsecta | reverse complement strand
CAGCGGGGTTCCTGATATTCAACGGATCACTTAACTTTTCTTTGCGGATTGATCTTGCGGGATCCGATGTAGAAGCAAGAAGTTGATCGTTCTCCACTTTTAGGATTGTTCTTGTCTTTGTCGGATATTAACCGGCGTGTTATCTGACAGAGGGACCTTGATCCGGTCAGATTGTTGGGCCAGTTATCCTCCACTGAACGCGGCGATAACGCGCGGTTTTTTAAATTTAATTTAATTTAATAAAATCACGCGTTTGAAAATATATATAAATCGGGCATTACATTTTATATTCAAATTATATACAAATGTTCTATATTACAGACGCGATTATAAAAATATCCGTCGAAACATCTTCGTTTAAGTATGTAGTAATTATATTGTTTCTCCGATTGCATGTATTTTGGAATCGCGAATATTATGGCTATCGTCGATTTATTTATTTGTCACGTTTTTTTCGCAAATTTTAAATCGCAGTTTATTTTGTAATTTAATCGTTGATTTACATTGAAGCTTTGTCTTTTCTCAAATATTTTCTTTGCAATTCTACGCAAAATGGCCAGTATAATCTAAGTATTTTTTTCTTCTTAATTAAAAAACGATCGATAACTTTATTAACAACTCTTTTGATCAGACTCGTTTACATTATATATAACTTAATAAGCTTTGTAATAGTATGTTGATCATTAATATCGTATTAATCGTTCCTTATCAGCTATAACTAATCTAAAAATTTCTAGTGGATTTTGCATTATATGAATATTTCGGACATTTTCGTGTAATAAATTATAATGAACCTGAGAGCTATGCCGGCGGTAACGTATAATGTTTTCGAGTGAAGCAAGTTTGATTGATTCGCAAAATTGATCGTTCTGAGACCGATTAATGACGTCATATACTTTGTCTTAGGTTATTAGGGGTACTTGACTTATTATATAGATTAATCAATGGAATACTTTGAGTAATCGTTTGATTGATTAATCAGGGCAAAGAATCTTGTACTTTAAGGACAAAAGATTATTAAAAACGGGGAATGTACTTTATATTATTTATATTAATCAGATTCTCTTAAAATCTTTTTTTTTGGTCAAATATATATATTCATAGTAAATTGGGTTTAATCGCTCTTAAAGCGATCAAACTTGCTTCATTCGAAAACGTTAATATTTACCGGTAGGATCACTCATGCCGGACAGGTCGAAGGGGAGGAGTCAGACTAAGAGAGATACCGCAATTATTATACATTATATTAATCTTTGTATTATATTTTGTAATATATATTTGTAATATAATTAATTCTATATCATATATATAGAATTAATTGTAATATATATTTTATACATTTTGTAATATACTTTGTATAATATATCTTTAAATCTTTTGTAATATATTTTGTAATAATACATTGTATAATTTGTAATTATATATTATATACATTTTATATAATTCTTCGTATATTATATTTTTTATTTGACAAATTTGTAAAATCTATTTATTAAAAGAAACCTATATATTAAAAGAAAATTAAAATAAAAATTTTTCCTTCTTGATGGTATCTCCACCTTAACGAAGGCATTTGCCGGGTGAGGAGGTTTGAGTGCTCTAATGAACCTGAGAGCTATGCCGGCGGTAACGTATAGTGTTTTCGAGTGAAGCAAGTTTGATCGTTCTGAGACCGATTAATGACGTCATATATTAGGGATACCGTC
>NW_021849308.1:477256-479359 GCF_003651465.1 Formica exsecta | reverse complement strand
AAATAGCAACAAAAACGGGAGATGCACTTATTAATCAAATTCTCCTAAAACCTATTTTCGATTAAACATATATTCAAGATAAATTGGGTTTAATCGCTCTCAAAGCGATCAAACTTGCTTCATTCAAAAACGCTAATAGTTACCGGTAGGGTCACTCATGCCGGACAGGTCGAAGGGGAGGAGTCAGACTAAGAGAGATACCGTAATTATTATATATTTATTATATTAACATTTTTAAATAAAATGAAAGCAAAAAAGACAGTAATCGAGAGAGTAGAGAAAAGGGGGCTCCAAAATATTTTCATATCCCCCTCGGAATTTAGAAAAAAGCAACAATACTTGCAAGTATCGATTTAACATGCCTTTTTTAAGAGTGGATTGCAGAGTGACTTGCTATATTATTATAATAACCATGATTGAAAGTTCAGCATGATTAATTAAAAATAACTAAATTTTAATTTTAAAAAGTGGCTTTTATGTAAAAGAGCACCTTTGTTCCATTATCTAAAAAATTTGTCACATTCTCAATGCGCAAATTTCTTGTTAATATGGAAAATAAAATATAAAATTCTAATTTTACACGTACACATCACTTAAAAAAAAGAACATCATAATCCTGGCGAATATATTTGTGTTGCTATCTGCCTGTGGTAGCTGGCACGTGTGTGAGCACAATATACGTATAGCGGATTTAAAGCGGTACAGCTGATATCATAAACAAGACCGCGCGGTGTGCGGCACGAAAAACGTGGTTTAATCTACTGCAAATACCGGCCGCTTCACTTAAATCAAGCCAATGTCAAGAAGAGAGAACGGACCCCTTTGTCGGGTCTAATCTGTACAAACAGTCATATATCTAGCAGTCGTCGACTAAACTCTCGGTTTATCCGAATTTATACTCAGTAGCAACTTCTGGAAAATCTCATGAGAAGTAAGACTCATTTATTAGATATATTTGACATGTTTCTTTTCTTTATACATGCATTTTGTTTCTTATTCACAATAATTGTAATAAATATATAATTTACAATAATTATAATATATAATAATTTACACAATCATTATTAGAGAATTTCTTTATCAAAATAACTGATATTTCACTCGCTGAAAACAGTCGCGAATTAAAAATATCCGTGACACTTTATTTCAAAATATATTTTTATATATATATAAAAAACGCTAATAGTTACCGGTAGGGTCACTCATGCCGGACAGATCGAAGGGGAGGAGTCAGACTAAGAGAGATACCGCAATTATTATATATTTATTATATTAACATTTTTAAATAAAATGAAAGCAAAAAAGACAGTAATCGAGAGAGTAGAGAAAAGGGGGCTCCAAAATATTTTCATATCCCCCTCGGAATTTAGAAAAAAGCAACAATACTTGCAAGTATCGATTTAACATGCCTTTTTTAAGAGTGGATTGCAGAGTGACTTGCTATATTATTATAATAACCATGATTGAAAGTTCAGCATGATTAATTAAAAATAACTAAATTTTAATTTTAAAAAGTGGCTTTTATGTAAAAGAGCACCTTTGTTCCATTATCTAAAAAATTTGTCACATTCTCAATGCGCAAATTTCTTGTTAATATGGAAAATAAAATATAAAATTCTAATTTTACACGTACACATCACTTAAAAAAAAGAACATCATAATCCTGGCGAATATATTTGTGTTGCTATCTGCCTGTGGTAGCTGGCACGTGTGTGAGCACAATATACGTATAGCGGATTTAAAGCGGTACAGCTGATATCATAAACAAGACCGCGCGGTGTGCGGCACGAAAAACGTGGTTTAATCTACTGCAAATACCGGCCGCTTCACTTAAATCAAGCCAATGTCAAGAAGAGAGAACGGACCCCTTTGTCGGGTCTAATCTGTACAAACAGTCATATATCTAGCAGTCGTCGACTAAACTCTCGGTTTATCCGAATTTATACTCAGTAGCAACTTCTGGAAAATCTCATGAGAAGTAAGACTCATTTATTAGATATATTTGACATGTTTCTTTTCTTTATACATGCATTTTGTTTCTTATTCACAATAATTGTAATAAATATATAATTTACAATAATTATAATATATAATAATTTACAC
>NW_021849308.1:474968-476775 GCF_003651465.1 Formica exsecta | reverse complement strand
AAAAAAAAAAAAAAAAATTTCTCTTTGCTGAGAATTTCATTCTCATAGGCAACCATTGCAACGGCGTATTATTAAAGAAACGCGATTTCGCGCTTCGCGAGGAGCGGCTTTTAGCAGAAATGAGGGTAGCGCACTTTCGGACGGCGCGCTTTTACGCGCACGTATACACCAGAAGAAGGTCTCTCGTCTATATGTATATCCGCCCAAAAGAGCTCCGGATGCATTATCACGCGGTTTTCGCTTTAAACGAGACTTTCTTTACTCCGATCGCGCGCGCGGCGCAGCCTCCAATTAACGCTTCCCGCGACCGCTCAAAAGAGCCGGCATGACACTGAAAATGGATTAAAGCGCTCGCCGTTTGCTACCGCTTTTTATAACGTTTGCGTACACCGGTATATGTACAATACGTTGCCGGAATCGCGTTGACAGTTCCTTCACTTTCCAGCAGTTTTGTATATTGTGACGCGAAAATTTTCCAAACGCGCGATAATGGAGGAGGGTGGGCTTTTTACTTCGTTCTGTGTATACCTGACACAGTATCTGATATGTGTAACTATGTTTCAACGAGACATTCGATATCGCGGAATTCGTGCGGGAGATATAAAGGTGACTTTGGTTACTCGGATACACTATCGGAATGTAGCGTGATATGTATCATCACAGAATAGCGCGAGCGCGAGCTTTCGACGATGGGATATATATCGGATTTAGTTTTTCGCCCGGCGAAAGAGAATCGATCGGTTTGAACCAATCTGACCCCCGCGAGGAGACGTGTAAAGGGTTGAAAGTAGGAGAAGCCGCGGTATACGCGAAGGAAGCGGAGCGAGGAGGGGCGGGCAGAGGAGCGCGAGTCTGAAAAATAAGAAGATGTAGATAAAAGCGCTGGGGCTGCACGTTGGCCTAACAAGACTCAGGACTCAGGGGCTATTATCATAATTGTGGGCTGCAGGCAGCGGCTGTGCCCACAAACCAGAATGCCCCTTGTCTCATCTACCTTCTTCCTCGTCTTCGTCTTCTTCTTCTTCTTCTCCTTCGCGTCTTATTCTTCTCTCTTTTTCCTCCGCAATCCGTTTCTTCTTCTCTTTTCGCGGCTTTTTACTTAAACCCTCTCGTTCTCTCGCGCGTTTCGCGCGTCTCTTACCGATCTTTTACACGCGCTGGAGACAAATGGAGCGGCCACCGTATATATTCAACCTCCCTGTTTCACATTTCCGTTTACATTAAGAAAACAATGAATAAACCACGTAATGCGACGCACACACAGTGATACTGAATAAAGAGATCTGTGATATGAAGCAGATTGTTATTTGAAACAATGTCTTTTGTCTGTAATCTCATTATTATACACATTAATGTTGCACGATAATTGAAAGAAATGTACATTTTCTATAGAGATAATAAAAATAATATTGTTTAGCCACGATTAAGGCTGAATTATAGAGCGATATTTTAACATGATGCGAGTAACTTATAGTGATAAAATAAGAAATGTAAGTAACTATAATTATATAGCGTATACTATTTAAGTAAAATTACAGACGAACGGGATGCCTTCCGTGTTTGTTATTAAATTCAGCTGTATATGACATGGGTTCTTCGACATGATGGACCACCCTGAATCAGGTGAAATGCAAACAACCGTGTTTCTCTCGTGCTTCAAAAAGAAGCCACGTGAAACGCTCTGTGCACTTTCTTTTAATCTCGATATTTGTCATAAGAAAAGTATGAGATATAAAAAAAAAAGAGAGAAAAAAAGAAAATGCATTTTATATATAACATACTTTTAAAAAAATTATATTTTTAAATT
>NW_021849308.1:429631-473783 GCF_003651465.1 Formica exsecta | reverse complement strand
ATTTTTAAATTATTTTTATTATATATTAACAATTAAATAACATATTAATGAGAGGTAGTTTACAGCAATTTTTATTATTCAGAATATTTCTCAGCGTATCATTTATGTAACTGAATATAAGCCAGAGAGTTTTGCAAGATATAAATTTAATTTATCATTGCATAATAGAATCCAATTATTTTCTTCTTGCTGCAATTATATAAGAGTATTATCTTTTGTGTACATTTACATCGTTTTACTATTATATAAATCTATATAAAAGAATTTTGTGTCGAGTGTTTCGATGTATTACATCGAAATATCAAAGACTTGTTATTAAAGATTGTATCTTGAGATTTTAAATTGATGCCCTACTTCTTATATCTGAGTATCTTTTCTCTAATTTATTATATAAATTTTAATTCTAATTAAGAGAATGTATAATATTTCTTATTATTAATTCTTTCAAAGTATTATAAATGTTTATATAATACGTTGTTCTACTTGTTTTTGAGAAATAAAATCAAAATTAAGTTTGAGACTAAATTTCTTAATGAGAACTTAGAGAATGTCACAAAGTGCATTATGCAATTCTCCTAAATATAACTCGGGAAACTTCATTGAGAGTACAATTATAAATGCAATCCTACTACAACGAAATCCTCGGTCTCGAATTCTCGTGTCTCGAAGACTTCTCGTTCTCCTTTACCAGAACGAGAAGTCAAAAGCAAACAGCAGGTGCACGATAAAATATCTGTTTTCTTGTAAATTATGCGAAATAAGCAAATATACTTTATCCTCAAATTGTTGCACGGTGTGTCGAAAGAGCATTTTTTTCCCATTTGTTTCCCGTGCACTCTTTCAGCGAGAGATGCCAGGGGCGTGTATGTTTGTTTAGCCTCGGTGTACCCTGTTATTAGGGACCGCTGCCCGTGCCCCTCGAAAACCGTAGGGCCCACGCCGAGATTTGGCCGCCGCCCGTGAGCTCGATCGTGTATCCCCTTCCGCTCTTTGCATCCTCATCGCCCTTCTTCCTCCTCTCTCCCCTCCCCCCTTCCCTATCCGTTCTCCCTGTTTCATTTCGTGCGTAAAAGGACTTCTCGAGAGAAAAAGAACGACGAGATAAATTCGGAAGGGGGTTCCACGGCTCCTAGCAGACGTTCTTTGCCTCTATCTAGATCTTGATTTAGATTCTACGGCATTTTAATTTATTACACAAGCGAGATGGCGACGATTATACGAAAAGACTATCCGGTTGGGAAAAATACGCCAATTTTTGACCCCCGTAAGTAAAAAGGCAGAAAATATGGCCTAATAAAATAAAAGAATAAAAAAAGCACATCTTATTAAAGAAAGGATACTAAAAATCAAATGTGTTTTTTTACTCATCAAAAAGAAGTGGAAGATTTATTGCATTATTTTAATTTCATCTCATGTACGATACAACGTAAAGTTTTTCATCTATTTAAAGATATGTTTTTTTATGATTCTAATTGTTTTAATTATATATATATATATATATATATATATATAACATGGGTTCTTCGACATGATGGACCACCCTGAATCAGGTGAAATGCAAACAACCGTGTTTCTCTCGTGCTTCAAAAAGAAACCACGTGGAACGCTCTGTGCACTTTCTTTTAATCTCGATATTTGTCATAAGAAAAGTATGAGATATAAAAAAAAAAGAGAGAAAAAAAGAAAATGCATTTTATATATAACATACTTTTAAAAAAATTATATTTTTAAATTATTTTTATTATATATTAACAATTAAATAACATATTAATGAGAGGTAGTTTACAGCAATTTTTATTATTCAGAATATTTCTCAGCGTATCATTTATGTAACTGAATATAAGCCAGAGAGTTTTGCAAGATATAAATTTAATTTATCATTGCATAATAGAATCCAATTATTTTCTTCTTGCTGCAATTATATAAGAGTATTATCTTTTGTGTACATTTACATCGTTTTACTATTATATAAATCTATATAAAAGAATTTTGTGTCGAGTGTTTCGATGTATTACATCGAAATATCAAAGACTTGTTATTAAAGATTGTATCTTGAGATTTTAAATTGATGCCCTACTTCTTATATCTGAGTATCTTTTCTCTAATTTATTATATAAATTTTAATTCTAATTAAGAGAATGTATAATATTTCTTATTATTAATTCTTTCAAAGTATTATAAATGTTTATATAATACGTTGTTCTACTTGTTTTTGAGAAATAAAATCAAAATTAAGTTTGAGACTAAATTTCTTAAATTATATATATATATATATATATATGTGTATATATATGTATACATAACGATATAGAAAAAAATATATACGTATTTCCTAATAAGTAGTATGTGCTATTAATATTATGTCTACCAAGATTTATGGGATACGTGCTCAGGGAAAGAAATTCATACGTTTTATCGTTTTTGCAATATGATTCGTGGGATCGTGCGACTCCTCTTTTTCTCGATGCACAATGCATCCCTGATGGCATATCCTGCAGGTCCGCAATTGAATACTGTCTGTTTGTACGAATGGCACGTGACAATGCCCAAAGGCCCGACCTCGCACGCGACCGCACCCCGTGTGTCGCCGTTATTTGTTTAATTTAAGGGTATTGTTACGCGCGGTGTTTTCGGTTCGTAGCTCTCGATTTATTTCGGCCACGATCATTTCCCGCATTTTTAACGTGGGAGATACGCCCAACGTGTCGGGGTTACCGGGCGTTGTTAGATCCGATTTCGATTCACAACGTAAATTTGTGTGACCCGACGTGGCGTCCCTCTTTCTCTCTCTTTCTCTTTTTTTGTGATTGATTATTGCCTCATTAATGAAACTTTTCACGTAGCCATTTATTAGCATCCTTCTTTTGCGCGATAAATAAAACACTGTACGCCCTCGCGGCATGTATTATGTATGTAATATTACAAAGCGGATGCTCTCTCGTACGTAAATTATCGTTACGCGGATAACTTAATGGTCGATTAAATATTTTTCGTGTCGTTTTTGCATAATTAAATTTTCATAACTGGTTTGAGAAAATCTTTTTATCGATCAATTGTGTCGGCTACGAAAGCAACCGCGCTTCGCACTGCTTGGATATGTCCGCGCGATCTTACAACAGGGACTGGTACCTGCTGCTGAAATTTTTTATCCGGCATCGATGAAATATTAAATTATCAAGAGAGAAAGAGAGAGCATATTTTAAAGTATGGATTAATAATTTATTAAATAATGGATGTATCACGAAACTTATTGTTATGATAATTACTCGATTCTGGGAGATTCAATCATTTTATTGCGCATTTTCTGTAATTATATTAATTTAATATTAACAATCCCATATATTGGTAAAACAAGTTCAATAAATTTGAAGAGGATTTTTCAATTAATAATGCAACATTAAATTGCGCGATTTTATTCGCCAATGTATTTTATTTTATTTATTATCACTCTAATAATAATATTACGTTTCTTTTTTCTTCATCAATCAAATTTCTGTTGTTATCTAATATGCTTATTACTTCTTATTTTGCCCGTCATATTTTTTAAAACAGTATTAGCGGATTTTTCAAACTATGCAAATATCCATAAATTTTTAATAGTCTCGGTCGGTGCTTACAACCATAGCGAGCATACTCTCGATGGGTTCGGTAACATTTCGTTGGAAGATACCAACATGATCAATCGTCGGTGATTAAGTTTCACGTAAATCAAATGAAATTATTGTCTAACTATTCTAATGCTAATGTAAAGCTGCTATATATTTTTACACACAACAGTCCAAATGTTATATAATTATAAAATATAACGCCACAATATATGACTATAACGTCAATGTGAAAACAGATTATCCTTTTTTTTCGCAAAATTTTTTATTTTGTACTAATTATGTCTATATGAGCAAAAAAATGGAGTATAAAATAATGGAGTGAAAAAATATGGATAATAAATTACATGAGATTATTTAATCTGATAAATAATATCTTTTTCATTTCATTCAAAAAATGTTATAACAATTTTAAAAGTTAAGACAAATTGTCGTTCAGTCTTAATCGTGATATATTTTCAATAAATAAACGTATATATAAAACAATCATTTGTGATTAACAAAGAATACCTACACGTAGAAAACAAATATAAATATAACTATAAATATAAAGATATAAATGTACATATATTGTATATGTTTGTATCTTAACACTTTGATTGCAAGATTATTTTATTATTCAGATGCTTCTCAGTAGACAAGAGAATTTAAGATTTATCATCCTTAATAAGAAATATAAGTTTATATAAAGTACATATAAAGAAAAAATTTTACACGAATTATTTATTAATTTTTGCTTTACAATAGAATCTACCTATTTTTAGAGATAGATTTCTATAAAACAAGTATTCTACATATAAATTATATATATATATATATTTATATTTTTACAAAATACTCTCTCTTTCTCTCTTTATTTTCTCTTCTACTTTTTTATTTAATAATTATATATCACACAAACAAATGGACAAATTAAAACCCGTATCTCGCATTCAAAGTGTTATCAATACAAATATACATAACCATACCCATTTTATAATAATGCTATATATATATATATATGTTTCCGATTAATTTATAATAAAATTTCTTAAACTTTATTATAAAAAAAACTATAAGTGTAATTTTTCACACATTGCGTTAAGAATCACAGATATGGAAAACATTTTTAAGTATGAAGCACTACAATTACGCAGTATTCTTACTTCGAGTGCAGTATAGATGTCTGTATCAATTATATTAATTCAAGAACACTCGCAAATAGTGGTAATAAAATGCCTGCATAATCATGATCAAAGTCTGCATTCATATCGCTGCCGGCTATAGATATTCTAATCCGTAATTCAAAGAGACGTCGCAAAAACACTTCATTCTTTACTGAACATATTTCCGTGGAGATACTTGAATCGTTCTTAATAATTGCCCGAAGCCGGGCAATTTTTCTGATCTGTGCGAATAAAGTATGCTCTGCTAATGTTGTTTCTATCGATAACTTGATAAGCTTTTTCTAAAACTGCGACTGGCGGCTTTGGTTCTCGCGTTAAAATCCAAACGTTTCGTACGCTGTAATGAGAATACATTATAATTTCAAGAATTCAAAAAGATTTTGAAATAATCTGATCTAATATCTTTGAAAGTATTTCTTTATAATTTTAAAAATACATATAAACAGAGTTTACTTAAAAAAATTAAGCTTTACTCTTATTTAAATACAGGAGAATATGAAGTTGATATATTCGATAATAAAAATAAAGGAGAAAAAAACTTATCGTCCACTCAATTCCGCCAACTAAATTTTGAAAATTTTAACTTATACCTTCTTTTCTCAATATATTCGTTCACTCTCCTTTCGTAAATGAACTTACTTGAACACTCCGAGATTTGTACAGCTCCATACTACGGCGTATGACTCGTAGTCTGTGTCTAGAACCCAATAAGGCGCATCGAACGGTAGTGGCAAGGATGGAAAAGTGACGGTCAATTTAGAATCATCGGATCTACCAATTAACCTTCCAATGCCCTCGATACTCGATGCTACTCCAGTTCTAAACAAGGGGACAGAGCTTTACTCCAAGTGGGTAATTGCTAACGACCATTCTATTCCGTTGATCATTCTATTCCGTAACGCTGTCTCTTTCTCTCTCTTTTCTTTTTTTCTCTTTCGCTATTAATGACTTAAAATTACTCTGCAAATGTGTACGTTATGTGTCATACTCACAATGACGAAATTTGCTTATTAACGATCTTCACCGTGTCATTATCGTTCAGACTGTAATTAGCTGTCACACATTTTCCACTAAATTCGAACCACGCAAAGTATCTCTCGACTTCGTACCATTTCCCTAAATACTGAAAAAAAAGACATTTGTATATATATAAATATATACATATATATATAATACATTTTCAAATCTCAATTTGGATACAAGTTTGAATTATTAAAGCATACATAAACTTTCTTTCATACGTGAAGCATAATTGAAAGTCAGAAGAATTTTCATTGTCGGAAAAAATAATAATTATTAATTTTATCCGCTCTATATCATAAAAACTTCATATAATCACTTATGCATAATAATAACCTAGATATCAATTTAAAAAATTAGTAACTATCGGTATATCATACACTATATGCATCATTACGTATAGCATTTATATTTATAATTGTCTCGATATACTCTCACTTTATCAAGTTCCAAATGTGGCGCTGCCTCCAAGTTTGGACACGTACCCAAGAATGGCACTTGGGCTATCGCTGCGTTCGCAATGATAACAATTATAAATATCCGCAACATTTTCTTCTCTGAAAAAAAAATGCATGTTATCAGTCAAGGTTTCATCAGAAATATAAATGTTAGAACGTAAAATTATTTTCGTGATACACACAAATAATCAATTTCATCAAAATGCATCATTACACACATGCAAATTAATGCACGATTAATTCAAACTAAGAGACGCGATCAAATTAGTAGTGTTAAGTTTCGGGTTAATGACATTCTAAGAAATTAGAATCTTCGATCCGTTACATTGCAGGAATGTTACATTCTATCTGTATTCGCTCGACAGACACAAGATTCTGTAAACCTAATTTCAAACGAAATGTTTTATCTTGAAATACTATATTTATGTACACCGAAAATTTTCAATGTAATCGAAAATTTTTCACATTTCCGATTAGATGTGGTTGCTGTTAAAATGACATAGTTCAGATGATATTAAATTTTTCCGCTTACAAGTCGCTTTACGTCGATTTTGATAAATTCTTCGAAAATATTTTTCTGTACTCTTTTCACGTTTTTACAGTACACTGTCAATTTACGTAACTCTATTAAAACTGAAGATAAGCGAACGCGCTCTCTTTTATATCGCGTCGCCGCGGCACGTACGTTTTTAAACTAACAAAAGTGGCCACCCCTTTTTATCTTTTAAACTAAAAAAGATAGACCGTAACAAATATATATCAAATTAAATAGTTTAAACTGAACTTTATTGTGAGCATAGTGGTTGCTTCCAAAAGCTATCTGTAAAACTCGTATAATATGTAAAATATTTACATTATATCATATATCGTTGTATTCGTTTCAAACAGCGCTACAATATATAAATATATACATATATATATAATACATTTTCAAATCTCAATTTGGATACAAGTTTGAATTATTAAAGCATACATAAACTTTCTTTCATACGTGAAGCATAATTGAAAGTCAGAAGAATTTTCATTGTCGGAAAAAATAATAATTATTAATTTTATCCGCTCTATATCATAAAAACTTCATATAATCACTTATGCATAATAATAACCTAGATATCAATTTAAAAAATTAGTAACTATCGGTATATCATACACTATATGCATCATTACGTATAGCATTTATATTTATAATTGTCTCGATATACTCTCACTTTATCAAGTTCCAAATGTGGCGCTGCCTCCAAGTTTGGACACGTACCCAAGAATGGCACTTGGGCTATCGCTGCGTTCGCAATGATAACAATTATAAATATCCGCAACATTTTCTTCTCTGAAAAAAATGCATGTTATCAGTCAAGGTTTCATCAGAAATATAAATGTTAGAACGTAAAATTATTTTCGTGATACACACAAATAATCAATTTCATCAAAATGCATCATTACACACATGCAAATTAATGCACGATTAATTCAAACTAAGAGACGCGATCAAATTAGTAGTGTTAAGTTTCGGGTTAATGACATTCTAAGAAATTAGAATCTTCGATCCGTTACATTGCAGGAATGTTACATTCTATCTGTATTCGCTCGACAGACACAAGATTTTGTAAACCTAATTTCAAACGAAATGTTTTATCTCGTTGAAATACTATATTTATGTACACCGAAAATTTTCAATGTAATCGAAAATTTTTCACATTTCCGATTAGATGTGGTTGCTGTTAAAATGACATAGTTCAGATGATATTAAATTTTTCCGCTTACAAGTCGCTTTACGTCGATTTTGATAAATTCTTCGAAAATATTTTTCTGTACTCTTTTCACGTTTTTACAGTACACTGTCAATTTACGTAACTCTATTAAAACTGAAGATAAGCGAACGCGCTCTCTTTTATATCGCGTCGCCGCGGCACGTACGTTTTTAAACTAATAACGTTACGATGTAGTTACTTCTGCATGACATACTTTGTGACGTTTATAAATTCTATGTTTTGCTAGTTTTTATCATTCATATTGTGTAATCCTCTGTGTTGATTTGACTCATACAATATATCACTGATATATACACTGACACATAAGATTGAAGTAATATATCACTTCGAGTACCGTTCCTGTTTTTTTCATGATATTGCATTAACGATTTGAAAGTCTAATGATCCCCACCTTTCTTTCTTAAGACATTAGATACGAGTCAATTGGCTATACAAAAATTTTATAAAACGTAGATAATTTAAGTTTAGCCAGCTCGATTTCTTATTTCTTCGTCTATTATATTTATCTGGCGAAAGCGGTTATTTATGCAAATAATTCTATTAGCAATGTATTTGCGGGAAGCTTGATTAGTAAAGTAGACGAAAAGAAACAGGGGACTTGGAAACTATGAGCGGAAAGGGGAGGGTGCAGGGAGGGAGAAAGCATCGACGATTTACGATCTAAATAAGATACTCACCCGATGACCTTGATCGTATCCAGGAAAGAGATACGCGTCGAATGTCAATATGCGAAATTGATGTCGATACTCCTCGCGCGACGAACTGTTCGCAGGTGACTGCGGCTTCTTGTTCTTCGCCTCGTGCTTGCGAAGACGGACCCGTGAAGGTTGACTGAATGCGTTTGGCAGAGTTCTGTCAGTTAGTGGGTCAATAACGGTACGCCCGGGGTTCAAGAAACCCGTCTCGAATTTGCCATTGACCAATAGATGATCTCCGATTTCAAAGACGCGTGGATTATTTCGTGATCGGGTTTGAGATGGACCGCTTTCGAAAATGTTTGATCGCGTTTACGTAGAGGTAATCCCGGTAATCGCTAACGGAAATCGACGTCCCGACGCTGATCGAAGAAATACTTGCGCCGCGATAAATAACATGTTAGTATTAACATAGAATAACTTAAGGAAAGCATGTCGACATTTCATTTCAATTTATGATAAAATTTGTATTGTTTTTACATGTCTATTATTTTTAAAGATTTTGCAAACTATTCAATATTTATGTGTAATAGATTACCGTATTAGTCTTAAATAATTCTAATTACTTAACTCCCGTTAAACAAAAAAAAAAAAACACAAAAAAGTTAACTCCCGTTAGAAAAATATCTATTAAAAATATTTCCTTATATTAAAAAATCAGATTCATATTCAAATTTTCTATTTTAAATATTTTTTCATATTTTTATAAATGCAAAAGAAAATATATATATTATTCAAATTTCTTATTTATTTATTTTTTAATAAATTGCTGTGTAGTTAAAATGTAATAGAAATACTATGTGAAATTATTCAGAGAGTTTCATTACCCATTTATATAATTCAATAGATTCTTCTAGCTTTATCTGCATATTTGAATATAAAATATTTGATTGATCGTTGACATTTGGCATCATATCAATTTATTTGTATATGAATTTGAATGGTAGTTTTATATCGATACATTATTATCATCGAAACAAGAAAACAAACTATCAACGATATGAAAAATTGTATCCGTTACGTGACCCGCTTATATTTGTGTTCACGATGAAAACGCCATAACACATTTAGCTTTTACTGGCACCATATCGTGACGCATGAGTTAAAAAGACTTTCCAAGAGTCCGTAAATCGCGTTTTCCCTCGCATAATATACTTACACGACCCACAAATTATGACAATGCGTGTAGAAATCTTACAGAAGAATGCATTTAATAAAATAATTTTTTTCATTAGTCAATGTTGTTATTCATTAATCAAATATAATTATCTTTATATCTATTTACATTTAAATTACAGCAGCCGTATGTTCGGTAATTGATTTTACTTACACACTACCCAGTGAAGTGGAAGTGATAAGAACAAAAACTAGCATATTTTATTAAAACGTTTTTTATAACAATCTTTATTCTTTTTTATTAGTTTCATTTCTTTTCTTTTTTTTTTTTTACATTTGTACGTAAGCCTATAAAACAAAGCGCCGCGCCAACCCTATGTCCTCAGGCGACGACGACGCGCCTACGGGACAATGATTAATGATTTTGCTGTACTTAAGCGAGACTGGTTCTCAACGAAGAAACCGCTACGAGCCTAAGACTATCGAATTAATCCCTGTGTATATGCCCTTGTTAAACGCCAACTGACAGACCTCTTTAGATATTTTTAGGCAGTCTTTTTCTCCGTCTCATTCGGATGCCCGCTCTCCTTCGCGTTTTCCGCGGCGAGCTCTTCCTTAACTTCGACAATGATCGTTTTAGCATTGACGTCGGCTTCCTCTTTTATCGTTTCGGCTACCTTCAGAATTCGTTCGGGAACGGTCTCCACGGACTGCTCGACCTTCGTGGATTCCTCCGCTATTATCTTCGAGCTGTCGAGGGACGGTTTCTCGGCCAGAATCCCGACTTCCGCTTCTTCCCTCGCTTCGTCGTCGTTTAGGGCGATGGCCGATTTAACGTTTGATGCGGCCGTCTGCGAATTCTGTCTCACCGGTTTCTTCGTGGTGGGTTCATCTGGTATGCGGGAGTCCAGATAGGCGCAATCCGCCTGATCGGTCTTGACGAAGAATGTCTTTGATATCTTGTATTTGTCAAGAACGCCGTAAGCCTGCGACAAGAATAAGAATTATGTCAATTATTAAAAGGTACTTAGATTTTACATCAAAAATTTTACTTGATGATAATTACTAAGGAATTAATTGGTAATTTTTTTTTAAACGAGATAACTAATATACTTTGTTAGAATAATCTTTTTTTAAGATAGTAATAATAACAATTCCAACATGATATATGTATATATATATAAATTTTTTAATGTATTTACTTTATTAAGCATATACCTTTTGAAGTACTTCTCCAGGCGGTATTCGTTCCCTCGTCATTACCCAAGCACTTTGTGCATGAACAGGACCGATACCTTGACAACTCCATAAAACGGCATATGAGTCGTAATCCGTTTCGAGTACCGAGTACTTAGTCTCGGGTGTCAGTGGAATTGTGGTATATTTAACCTGAAGTTTACCCTCCTCGGCCTTGGAAGCTGCGGGCTTAATTTCGCCATCCAGTATTCTCTTTACACCGGTACTAGATAATGCCAGAAATATTAATAATGAGAAATTCATTCGTCAAAAGAATGTGTACGAGACGCGTCTATTAAATAACCGAACTAAAGCTGTATAAAATCAAAATTAACTTATTTTATTCAAAATCTATTTTTTTTTAGACATATACATCGTATGGTACGGTCAACAACTGAGTGGATTATTGATTTTGACCGTCTTTCGGAATCATTTCAAGCACCCTCGTCGGAACCGCTCGAATCATCAATATGCTATCCGTGTTTAAAAGCGAATTGTTTTTAAAGACATTCGGATTCTTCCATTCTCATAATTACATTTGCATCAATTTTCATTTTAATTCGCACACTTTTTCGATGAAGCTGTTTTCGGTTCATTATGTTTTCGCGGCAACATCAAATGTTTATTAGCTTTTTCAATCGACACATTTCATGACGTATGTCCGATGATAATGAAATTTTTAGAGTTGATAAACCTGGCTTGAAGCTTTAAAACAGTGTCATTGATAGTTGACACACAACAAATTTAAAAAAATTAATCCGATTATTTAATAAACGCATCTCGTACTCTATATTTCTCTTGAATAAATTTATCAAATGAATTAAAAACGCGGCGTGTATACTTACAAACGATTCGTGACTTCATTGCTCACGTGGTATCTGCCATCGAGACCTTTGGTATAATTTGTCATAACGCATCGAGATACCACTTCGGTTAATTGAAAGTATCTCTCAGACTCGTACCAAACGCCAAGGAACTGAAAAATATCGAGACAGAGAATATTTGTTATTCAAAAAGTTTAACAATCTTAATTATTATACATGTTTTTGCTCAAACATCGCCGATGATATTGATAGCATTATCACACAAATATTCTGAATTTCCAGACCAAATTATTGCATTCATACGCTAAACGATTGACTGAAAATATATCAAGTCAATTATACGAAAATCAATATTGACGATAAGTCGCATGAAGATGTCTGTCTGACAAAAGAAATATGATCTCCACGATGACGAGCCATCAACGAAAAGCACAAGAAAATCCTTCTCGCAGGCCGAGTGATACTTGATATATTTTCAATCAATCGCTTAGCGCACAGATGTAACACAAAATATATATAAAAAAAAATAACGCATGTAATAAAATATAATTAGCTGAAGATGAAATTACTCACCCTTTGCATATCGAAGTTTGCCATGGGTATGTACTCTGGACAGAAGCCCAGACTGGGAATCTGGGCGCTGGCCCAGGCCAGGACCGAAAACGTTAGGATGATCTTCCCGAACATGTCTGATGATGATCTGCCTCGAGTACCCGTTGGGTTCTCAACCTTTATATACATTAGAGCAGGAGCGTTGACCGAGCGGTCTTACCCCCTCTGTGTTACTCACGTGTTGATACTCTTACGGTACTCTCCGCTGCCCGAGAGCCTGGGCGAGCAGACGATGGTCATTGGTCAATGATGATGCGCCTACGAATATCTCTTGGCAAGTCCATCTTGGTCGGCGACGGCGACCAAGAACCAGAAATGCAAGATCCATTATGCAACTTCAGGATGAACGGTACTTCCAAACTATAGATGCCAGCCCCTTCGGGAACATTGCTAGAGCGAGGTCTTCCAACTACGTGGAATGTCAATGCTTTCCCGAATGAAATGCGTGGTTAACGGATTAGAAGAATTTTGAGTCTCTTGGTATCTCTAATTTCGAAATCGTGCTCCTTAAAGACAGTTGGATTAGAAGCAATGAATACTGGTAGATCGCTTTTGAAATCTTTATAAACACTATATATTTATAGATTCTTTTTAACCATCTTTCTGTTTCTTCCATTCTTTTTCTGTTTTTTCCATTATTTGATATTTCTGTTTCTTCTTCTATACATATCAAATCACGAATACGTATTACTAATTCTTGGCATCATCTCGCATTAATTATAATTTTGTTATTGCTATCAAAATTGACATAATTTGCCGAAATTTATTATTATTACAATATTATTAGTATCACTTATTATTATATACCAGCATTAAACGTTTAAAAATCTACACGTATGTCTCACGTCTCTGGAAAAATACGATCAATATTTACATAAACATAATAAATACTAATTTATTACGCACGATTGCTTATATGACATTAGACACACATAAATTACGTCTACTTGAACAAGGCGAATGTCTCGTTCCTCTACCTCATCCCTTCATTCATAGAATCGATTCCAGCGAGCTGAAACCTCACGCGAATCCGTATTTACGTTCGGAGCAGGTGCAGGCCGATCCTCTCTGAGCGGAATCAAAACGAAGAACGGAGATTACCTGTGTCGCGCGGTGTAATTATGCAATCGACACTGCCGAGATTGGATGTACGTGGCATACGGCATCTTGCTGGAACGTGGCCCACTGGTAACGGGTCTCTCGCGCTGTGTGTGCGGCTTTTCTTTTTATACAAAACCGAAGTCGCTCGCGGACCGTTAGCCAACGACGTTGCGCCTCTCCTTTTTTACGGGATTCTTTTGCGAACCGCGAACCGCTATGCGCGTTTCGTGAAAATGATAATTAGTGTTTTGATTTCGATGCGAAAGAGACAGTCTAAAATAATTAACAGGCAACGCGACAGCTACTCCCGGTGTAGCGTATTTTATCAACGGTTTATTTAGCTTCGTTGATTAATATTAAAATAAAAATTACCAATATGTGACTCTGTAGGCACAAAATCTTATGTATAAAAGATTCTTTCTCTATTGTTTTAATGTCAATGTATTTTAATTAAGTATAACAACTTTCTCTCTTTTCTCTTAATTTTATATAAAATAAATTTCTGATTTTATTTTAAAAGTTTCCAAAAAGTAACATTTTGTGAAATAGTTGGTATTATGTTCTTTAACCAGAGTTTATATTAAAATTGTTAAAATTATTTAATAACTAAATTTGAAAAAGCGATTTCTCTGCAAATTTTTATATAGATGTAAATAAATTGGAATATAAAGGGTTCTACTGGGATGAGAGAAGAAAAATCGACAATACACATACTAGTTCGATTACGCTCGCTTTCTTTTATCATGTCGTACACAGTGTTTCCATCTGAATTAATTTATTTTTCGTAAATCTATGAACACTAAGAAAGCACACGAAGCTCGCGCTCCGCTTGGAAGATGCTTAAAATCTACAAAGTTTCACCCGGATGTCCGAAATGAGGAAAAGAAGACGCTATTTTCGCAAAATAGTGATGAAGAATCATATCAAATCAACATTTTTCGCTATTTTTACAAAATTATATGCCAATCATACATCCCTTAAACTAAACCTTTATCGGTTCCTAAACCATTCAATTTATCATTCGATCGGTTTGGCATTAAATTATTCTAAGTGTCATCTTCCTCTACATTCCCGATCCACTTGTCCGTCGAAACCGAAATTCGAGATCTTTGTCTTTCTTTCTTTTTTTTTCCTCGCCGATACGGACACGGTCCCGAGAGAGACATCCGGGTGCATGTGTGGGCGCGCTATAAACATAATTAATTAACAATAAAATAATCTGTAATGCATAATCTTAGTGCGTTTATACGGCTCGAGAAGAGGGGACGACTGAATGTCGGGGCGTGATAAGGGTGGAGGGGGAGGGATAAAGGGAAACGGTGAGACAAAGCCGATCGTGCTTATCTAATTATTATAGGCGACTCGCAAGATCATTCCTCGATCGGTTTCCTCCCGCCTTCGCGATTGCAAAGATTCTTCCTGTGGTCACACATCGAGAACCCACGACGGGTCGTCGCGCCCGTCGATCACGAGAACGCCGCCGCGCGCTAAACAATAATTACTTTAGCTTTATTATCATTTAGTATCACATTACGTTCACTGTGTTTTGTGCTGGCCATTGTCTGCCTGGCTTTGCGAGAGCGCACACCACCCCTCTAACCTCCCTTTTTGCTCCGTTACGATGTACGCTTGTTCGTCACGATGAGAATATCGACGGAAAAAGGTGGTAGAACAAAGAAGACATACCGATCGATTCGTCTCCATCCCGAGAGATTGCAATTACGAGAATAAACAGCAACTTCGAACGCAATCGTATTTCCCGCGTGACGCTTCGTTTGATGGATACGAAGACATTGAGATTTTGAGACAGAGAGAAAAATTTACGTCATTGTGTAATTTTTATTTATACACGACTATTTTATTACCACAGGACTCGGATGAGATAAATTTACTGTCATTAGCGTACATCAGTATTAATCAGATAACATATTTATGCAGTTAATTATATATTAAAATTGCATCTTTCAAGTACAATTGCGCGCGCCATTCTAAAACTTACGTACACAAATCTTGTTGTCCAAAATGTCACGTATTGCTTTAAAAACTAAAATTGTATTTGCTGTGTAATTAATCTTATTTGACAATTTTTATTGAAAATGTCTTTGGTGTGAAGGTATCAAAGTTACACTTTGCTAGAACCTCAATTTTTAGATTCCGTATAATAAACGTATCTTATTATCTTGCTTATTTTGCGTTTCTGACTCCTTACAATTACGATTCGATTAATTGCTGCGTTAAAGTAATCTTTATACTTTCGACAATTTTGCATATGTATATATACATATATGGAATGTGTGTATTCACATTGAAAATGATAAGTTTTCAGGTATGTGTGTTTCTCTCGTCAATCGACCAATTCATTTTTTCTCGTTACATTTTAAAGTCACATTTTCATCGAGGTGGTTTTAAAAACTGTTAAGGAGCAAAAAAGAGGTCGAGGCCCTTCTTCAAGGCACCTTAGGTAATATAATGCCTATCTACAGAGAAGAAAGAAAAAAAAAACGTGACGTCCTGCGTCAAACAAAAATGAAATTATAAAGAGAAGAAAGCTACTTACAACGATCTAACTAGTCTTAACAAAAAATTGAATTACTTCGAATAAATCTTAAAATCTTGTACGTGAACTCATTAACATTTTTCCATTTCCTATGCGAGCTCGATATCGCATCTTAAACGCCTATGTCTCTTAAGACTATGAACACATGAAATCACTGCCCAATCGACCAATTTGGACCCATTTGACAAGGCACTCGAGTCGCTGAGTTACATACCGAAGGATAGAACCGTGAATGGGATATCAGGACGAAGATATGAAGAGGATATGAAAAAAAAAGCGACGATGTGGAAGACGGGATTTTAGAAGACAGAGTATTAACACAACGTCGACGTTTACTAGATATTACAATAAATTGCATTAATAATTTATAAACATCGTGTCTTCCGCAATCGTTTTCGCCGATAATATTTTCTTCCCACGTCGTACTTTCCCCTTCGCTTCGTCATTTCTCATTTCTCTTTATACCGTTTCAACATCCCGACAAGATACTTTCGTGTGTGTTCGCGATCGAAACCGTAATAGTAACTAACTACGTACGAGCAATTAGTTGAAGACGATTGGCGGGCAGGACACCTAAGATCTACCTAAGACAGAAATCGGTGGAAAGTCGGTTGGTCCCTTTGCGATAAGTGTGAAATAAATAAATTCTAGTTCGTCTCTCTTTTTCCGCTCGTTCCTATTTAACATTATTTACATCGTGAGATTAATGTCGCACGCGGGCTGAGGTAAACGTGGAACGTCTTTCCGGATGCCACGTGCCGCGATTAAAATAAAATAACAACAAACAAGACGCGACAAAGAGACAGCGTTTCATTTCTACAGGCTCGTCAAGATTTGGCGCGTGATAATAATTGACTCTCGTGTTTGTTCATTATCGTCCTTGTACTTTTTCCAGATTATGTTCGACGATCGTGTTCGATATATATATATATATACGGACGTCGATCATTAACAAAGGTGTCTTATCAAAACTTATCGCTTATGCGTAACGATGAGATACTTTCTGAAAAATCGCAACGAGCGACCTTAGTATCAAGAAGATCTTTCATTAAAAATCGACTTTTTTTATTTTTGTTATTCTTACAAAGGCGCTTCTCCGGTGCTGCGTGCCGTTCGTCTTCGAAGAAAATGTACTATTTTTTATCGATATTTTTTGTCTACGTTTTCAAATATTACATAAATATTAAATATTATATGCAAATTTATCTAAATCAAAAAAAGTTTTATATGTATACCAGATAGATCGTGTAATTAATGTCTTAACAAGTTGAACCAATGTTTGGCATATTTAAAGCGTACATGAGTGTTAATTATTTGATAGCAACGTGCTTTTTATTGCTCCAAAAAATGTATATTTAAATTTTTGTTCAATTTTATATCTAATATCAATATCTCTCGAAAAAACTTAATTTTGTATGAATTATATGTAAGAAAGAAAAATTTACAATATTATTTATTATAATATATATAACTCTAGTAGAAATTTATTATTAACAACTATAAAAATCATGCTTTTGACCAAATTTATTTTCTTCCTTTCTCTTTTCTCCCGATATTGATTAATATTAATGATGTAAAACACGTGTACATCTAGATATATATGTAGATAAAAGGAATACATTATTATTTCTTCGAATAATTAAGAATCACGATGCACAAATATGTATAAAAGATGCACTCGAGTACGCCAAAAATTGGTTCAACTTTATATGTTAAGATATTTGTAACACCTGGTATACACTTCTTCGTTAAGACGACGGCAACTTTGCAAGTATTATTTTCCAAGAAAAAAATTTGTGCGTTTTTTAACTTTCGAGTTCATAGAAGTATCCAATAAAGGAAACGTGCAGAGCAAATTATAATATTTAGGAATAAATTCGATTTGGATGTAAATTTTCACGATAAAACAGTTTTTGAATATCAGAAAATCAAAAAATATATATTTTGCTCTTGCCTTGCTTCTGTACTTTACTTGTAATGAGAAGGCACATATTACTTTTTATTACATTTATAGACCAAGATAATTCCATGGCTGAACTATTTAAAATTATTATGTAAAGTAAATTCGTTACTTTTGACGATACAAAAAAGTCTTAGAAAACAAAATTATTTTCAAATGTAAAAATCACTCATGCGTTTCTAAACTGTAAATTTTTTGTGCAATAAATTAAAAAACAGATTTCTTGAGTGATAATTCTATGCAAGTCTCAGCTTGTATAATCTTTTGAAATGGTCCGTATAAAAGTCGAGTGTCTCGATCGTTCTAACGAAATCCTAGGAGCATCGGGAAGCTTGCTCCAAGGACTCGTCATTGCGCGCTCGAGGAGCACTCCTCAGCACCGGATGGCCTTTGATCTTGTCGCTATTCATGATTGTATTCGCGATGCAGATTTCTGCTGAGCAGCAGATTGTTGTGCGGCCCCGAGAGATGCCTGATGAGGTCTTGCAGATTGACGAAGTTGGACGACGAGCAGAAGCAGCACGAGAACGTATTGTCCGGGGCGGCTATCACGCCACGGTGCACCGAACAGAGATGCTTAAGCAGATGCGCTTTCTGCTTGAACATGGCAACGCAGAGTCTACATGCGAATGGTTTCTCGCCCGTGTGCACTCGTAGGTGAGTCTTCAGGTTCCACGACATGCCGAACTGCTTGCCGCAGTAGCTACACCGGTATTCACGTACGGGAGTAGACTTGGGCGGATCGTCCGTCGACGGTGGCGGCGGTGGTGCTCGAGCTGGTGGCAGGGTCCAGGTGCCCCAGGGTGGCTCCAGAGCCGCCGCTGATGCCGGATCGGCGCTCGGCGGCCGATGTGACGGCGATGTCGCTGATCTATCCTGCTGCACATCAATTGCGACTTGTTAATAACGGAGGAATTGCGAATTTATATCATTGAAAAATCGCAAGATGTCTTTTGTGTGAATAAGCATCTCGCATGCACGTGATAACAAATCAATTTTGTTTATTTGAATGACACTCTTATTATGTTTGCGACTTGAAATAAAAATTACGACGATTCGACGGTAAAATCCATATAAAAAAGTTAATCAATCACGCATTTGTTGAAGATACGGTTAATATTGATTAAGATATATCGAAAAAAAAAATAAATAAATAAATGTTAAGCGTAGCTTACCGGGTACAGTGGTGCGTAGCTTACCAGGTACGGTGGTGCCGAAACGCTTAGCTGATGTGGCGCCTGCAATCTCCTGGGCGTTTCGAATCCAGGATTGAAGGGTACGAAAGCAGGATTTTGCGCGGGAGCGTTGTGGAAGCCTGGTCTTCGCTTGCGATGGGGCGTCACGACGTACGCCTCCGCAGGTGGGATCGGTATCTCTTCAGGTTTCCTCTTCCCGGGTTCTAAACCTAACGCCAGCCGCGTCACCAACTGTCGCTTCCTCTCTTCGGCTTCCTCGAGAGATTCTCGCCTTTCGAATATTTGCTTCTCAGGCCTGCAAACAAATGAAATCGTTTTGAAAAATTGTTCCAATTTCCATCAGTTCTTTGTAGCTCATAAAATGATTAAGATAGTTTTATATGCTAGTATTGAAAACAATAGAATTATTGCATAAGATCAACGTAAGCCTGACCTATGTATATCATGCGAGCTGTCGCTCGTGACGGAAGCGCCGGAATTGAGACTCAAATTAACAGGATCGGAGCTGTCCCTCCTTCTAGGAGTTTCCATGTTGCTCTCTCTGTTATCCGTAAGGAGACTCTCGCCTTCCACACCTTCCACATCCACTTCCGGCTCCTCTTCGCAGCCTTCCGTTTTAATAAGAACAGAGCAACAGTCCGCGAGATTATTGGACTGTCTGAAAGACATGACATTTTTATAATACAACAAAATCATCCAAATTGCCATTTAATTGTTTGATTATCCGTAAATAAACATTCCACATGTATATTAATAATTATATACAAGTTTAGGGAGATACATTAGATTCATATAATATTTATAAATGTGAACGAACAAAAAAACAGGCAATCAGAGCCAAGCGCGGTGATCGGGCGTAAAGTATTTAATGTCAAAAAATGATAGATAAAAATGCAATGAATGTACTTTCACATAGACTTTTTTATAAGAATTAATTTGAACATTTTGTTTTCCAATTAATTCAAATAATATAGAAGGTTTTTAATATTTTATTTTATTTTATTTTATTTTTTATTTTCGCAAGCTTAATTAAACACAAGACGTATCTGCCAACCTGCTATCATATTGGGATTCATAACTGGAACTCTCTTGGCCTTCTGAAGGCTGCGGAGTCGATATCCTTTCGGGATCAGAATTACTAGAAGTTTGAGGTTGATTGGGCCCAAATAGCTCCGAATTAATTTGAAGAAGCTCGAAAAGTTCCTTCAACGGTGTAAGCTCTGTCGACTAAACAGCACAAAATTTTTTTATTAAGAAATTTTGCTTAACACTTTCTATTAGATGTTTAATATTTTCTGACAGCGTTATATATGTTATATGCGAATATAATTTTTCATTTTCTAAAATTCTAGAATTCGTACCGGTATCAGCGCTTCTCCGTTATACAAAAATTCCAACAAATGATTCAATTGAGTCTTTCGGACGCCGGATAAATGAACCACGTGGTCCAGGACAGGATTCCGAAGTAAACTAGCTAAGAGGGGACTCGCTGCTGCCAAAACGACGCGATGGGCCTTCACGACGGACCCATCGTCGCATGCCAGGGTCACGTCCACGTGACGGTCCCCGCTGTACCAGGCCCCGACCTCTGCGGCCAAGGTCGCTGGATGTTTTCCATAGTGGAGGGTCAGGAGACCGTCAGTATACATCGTCTGAAACAAGAATAAGAAACATTAACATTTATTTGTTTCAAAGATAAGATTTGTTTTCCGTATCAATTCAAGATACATTAAATATATCATCCGCGGAAAAAGAACTTTAAAACGAATCGATTTATTTGTTATTTCTTAGTAAATTTAAAAAAAAAGAAAACATTTTTTTTTGCGTTAGTGAAATTATACGATAAAAAATTCATCCCGCGTCCTTAACCCAATAAGCAGTCTTGCCGCTTCGCGTGTTACGAAGACAGCTTCGTTACATTAATTTCTTCCTTTCGTGTCTTGGCTCTCTTAAGAAACGACGGAAGAGATACTGACGTGTCACAAGATCATGTTTCTCACGTTTCTCTTACATCTACGCAGCTCTCGGTTGACCACGTCAAACATGTTTAATGGCACCAATTATCTAGTTAGACAGATAATTTAAACCTCTCACGCATTCTTTTTTACTCATTTCTGAGTATATTTAATACATTCGCAACTATCTTAGAAGTCTACAAAAAAAAAATTTTATAAAAAATAAATATTCTCTCTCCATACATTATTAACCGAATCGATATATATTTTTGATCTTTATAAACTTTTTATATACTTGACCGACAATTATAGCGCAATAAATGTCGAGCAAAAACCCACAATTTCTATATTTTCATTTATAATATACTTAATAGTTACATAATAAACTAAGACGTAGTTGTATGGTTGAGGTTTTCAAAGTGATTTATAAACATGTCTCGTATTACTGGAAAATCTGTTAATACTGCTACATAACTTATCAGAAGAATATTATTTGTTTTCTCGTAAAATTGGACTCACTTTAGAATTTTTCTCATCAAATGTCATCGACGAATCGCTAATTCGCTCGTAATTAGCTGTTATTTCAAAAACAGATTAATAGATTGTTATTACAACATAATCGTGTAACAGTAAATCGTTGAGAAAACATTTGACTAATACGATAACAATCGCGCAAGAAATATCCCATTCATCCGTATCCTAAGATTTGTAATAGTTTAATGCGGCCACGGCTAAGAATTGAGAATTAACGGCTGATCGAGCATTCCTTTGGTTTCTCAAGGGAAGCCCGGAGAGAGAAAGTTCGGTTTCACGACGGTTCATTTTCTCAAGGAGCAGAAGTATAACTAATATTATGAAACCAACGCCATAAACATCGACAAATTCCGCAATGTCAAAGTGTATGCAATCACACACTGAAAATATATTCGGCCAGCTACCCGCAAACTTTTATTTCTAGTGATATTTTCAAGAGAAAAAAAGTGAACAAAACACGTAAGAAAAATGAATTTAATCTAATTTCATGTGTGTAAAAATGATACTTATGAAAGAATAATCTTATATTGTTGTTTATACGACAACCATTAATTATGTAAATGCACAATTCAAAATCATAGAGCTGCAAAGTGTGTGTGATGGTATGTAGCATGATCTAAGAGCACATCTCGCATACTCGCGCTGCCATGACCTTCAATCGATTGTCCGATCAAATTCGAAAGGAAAGACCTTGGATAAGAGTTACGAAGACGATCCATCGTGAAATTCTAAATTGTCGAAAGTAGCATAGCAGGTTCTCCCGGCGCGAATTGACATTAAGCATGCATATAGATTCACAGCCGGGCTATCGTTTATTTACTCTTAGATAACGTCTCATCGAAATGAATTCCTTTCATATTAGACGTCACAAAGCGCCGCCGTTACGTAACTGAAAAATTTACATCCGCCTGGTATCCGTGCTTGCATAAGAAAATAATTTCGCTGGAAACCTTGGTACACAAGATAGACTGGCAACGGAGAATGATACATCGCTAGCACGCTTAAATCATTCGATCATCTCATTAATATTATGAAATAGGAAGGTCAGTATAAAAAAAAAGAAAGGTATCAAAAGAAAAGGAGAGAGATTAATCTTTTCTTTTTTCATTTTGTAGCCGAGGCGCACCAAAAACCAAAAAGAAGAGAATTTCGCAATAAGATTTTCACGAGAATGTATCACGACGGACGCGGATAATTATCCTCGAAGAAGAAATTTAAAAAAGCGATCTAAAGAGAAAAGAAGGCGAGTCCTTCGGGTAAGAGTTACGACGGCCATCTGCGCGCTCACTCGCATACGTAAGTGACGTCTCGCCAGCGTGATACACGGAGAAAATCGCTAAATAAGGTAATCATTGCTGGACACCGCTGCCGCAGCTGCTGGTTAATGTTAGTAAGCAGCGGCTGAAGTTCAGGGTCGATCCCCGTGCTTGGCCGGCCGGCCGGATTACGTTTGCGCTTACGCGCTCACGTTCTTCTTTCTTCTTCTATTTGGGCCTTGAAGAGTTGCCGGGCAGGGTCTCGTGCCGCGCGCGCGCGCCTTGCTACGGACGTAACAAATGACTGGACGGAGTGTTACCCGTGCGTGCCGCGGTTGAAGCGTAAGGAGAGGAACACTAACATAAGTATGCCATATCAAGCCTCCCAGCGCGCATCAACCCAATAGCATCGCAACATGATACAGACGCGATAACCGCTCATTCCGATGATCTTTATACTTGTCGACTGAAGAAGCGACAAGAGATCGAAGTAAGAACCTTTATCACCGTTACTTGTACTACAGGAATTTTAATTCGCCAAATTATACCGATCTCAAGCCTTGCATCAATCACATTTCATTCCTGATATCGAGATGATGGACAATCAAATATAATTAATCAGCTTCGTCATCTCTCCTAGTATCCGTCCGATTTCAAGCCTGCCCAAAAATTGATAAGACGTTTTAAAGATGTTTAGGAAATGTAGGAGTGATGTTTTTTTAGACACGCGTGTTGTCCGGGTTGCCAATCAAGCTTCATCCGTGAGATGAGATCAGGTAGATTGGCATCAAGTACGCCACCTCTCCATATCTGTCTGACATCATCGCCATTATTTGAAAATTCATTTTATATTTTATCAAATATTATATCTAGACTAAGAAGGGAAGGGGAGGATTATGTTATAAAACTCATGCTACTCGAAGAGAGTAAAGTTAAAGTAGCTCGCTTTTACCAGTCAAGCCGCGCCTCTCGCTCTTGTGTGTGCTATGCTCTGTTGCGCCGAGAGCAAAACTGTCTCTAAAACCGAGTACTCCAATATTCAGTGCCGGTAAGTTACACGATCTCCTCTTAACATCGGTTGATACTTAGTGCGAGATACTACGAGAGAGAAATTTCAATGTACAAATAATGACTACAAGGCATTCGACTATGAAACACACTTTAATTTAAAAAAAAAAAAAAAGAAACAGCCGTTGCAAAAATGATCATTTATGGTACACTGTAAGCACAATGGTAATTTTATTAAATATTATTAAATTATATAATAAAGTATACCCACACACGCCGATCAAAAAAACATAATGTATTTTAACATATTCTTTCTTTCAATTAAAAATCGAAAATATAATATCATTTTGTATAACTTTCTATTATTTAATGAAACCTGAAAGATTTTCGGAGCACAGCGTGACAAAATGTCAAGTAATTATTCTTTTTGAAATAATTGTTATATATATACGATTTTTTTATTTAACAATCGCGTATTTATCAAAATTTATTAAAGTTAAATAACATCTTCATTTCACTTTTGCATATTAATTCCAGTCCATGACGTTCATTAAATGTGTCCCAATTAGCAGCATTACATAAGTACGAAATTGAAAATTGGGAGGCTGCAAAAGAGTAACTAAATTTTGAAAAAAAATTAAGTTATATTAATTATATTAATTAACACATTATAAGTATTGATTAACTTTTATAAAAATTAAATTGCACTTCTGATGTTTTACTTTCCGCTTTAAATTTTAAAAGCAAAATTCGGACGCATTTCAAACAACAATTGCTTCTCATTTCTTTACACGTCGAAAACTGACACCGTTTACATCGAGCGCGTCGCGCTTTCGTCACCGTTCGCGATGAATCATTCGAGACCGAATTTGTAATATGCTGACAGTGACGGAAAAAGAGGGAAACAAGTATCACGATATAAAAATGATGCAGAGACGATTCCTGAGGTCGAGACCTCAGATAAGAGGAGAAAGTCGACAAATTCGTAAACTTTTACCGGGACGGATCGACCGACGTTGCCGCTCGTTTATCGCTCTTATGTGCGTATGTGTAAGTGCAAGCATCGCACACATCTCCATGCATACACACGGACGTGTGCGTGAGTATACTTTCCTTTAGGTTAGACGGTTTGATTGTACGCGCGCGCACGTATGTACATATAGGTGCACGAGGCGACGATGCGCGTTACACATGCAAGCATTATAATCTCCTATCCGGATGGCGGACGTTACGATCTACCATTGAATCGAACAATGGCGAAACTGGGTTACGCAAATGTCGAGGCTGGAAATTAAAGCGCGAGACACCGAAGGGGCTGAGTGCGGGCGGGAGAATTTACATCGCTGCCGAGCGATGAAAAAGATCCGCACGCCGTTGAAAAAAGCGCGCTTAATCATAGGAAATGAACGGCTCGTTAAACCCAATTGCGTAACATGATTTTTCAAAATTTTATATATATGTGCCCTAAAAACTGCGCGTGGCTCTTTTGCCTTTTTACTCGGATTTTACTTGATTTTAATCGTGTAAGAGCCTTACTTTTATATCTTGTTATTTTTATATTACGCTATATCCTTAGCTTATTAATTCCTCGTTTGATTTAAGATCGATCCTTTGTGATAAATTGGTAATTCTTATTCGGATTTCAATTTAAATTAAAGCTTTAGGTTTTAATAATAATATGAATCTAAATAAATGATAAAATTTTATTTGTCAATAAAACGTAAGGAATGAAATAAACGTTCGTTAAATCCAATTGCGTAAGACGATTTTTCAAAATTTTATGAATATATATTATCTCTATATTATGCTATTCTTAGCTTATTAATTTTTCGATCGAAAATCGATCCTTTGTGTAATATAAATTGATAATTCTTAATATTCCAATTCAAATTAAAAGCTTTGGATTTCAATAATAATATGGATCTAAACAAATATATATAATAAAACTTTATTTGTCAATTAAATTTTGAGTAAATCATATCAATAGACTCAAAATGATAAAACTGAGCTATATGAAAAATAAATTGGAGTGTCTCATTAAACTTTTTTTTTTAGAAAAAGATTGAATTTATATTAGTCGATAAACGAAAGAAGCGACGTTAGTAGTGTTTTCAGATCATTTTACTGACAAGCACGTGGTTTTTATAGCACGCGATCGATTGTTTCAATGCTCGATATCTTTCTCTCGTGGTTTTCAAAAATTGCGGATTTGTATGGCTGTTTACTGTAAAAAAAAAAAAAAAACACCCAGATCGTGACAACGCTGATTAAGGTGAGGCGGCTGCTCAAACCGCGGCTCAAGCCGACCAGCACGGGTTGAGCAACGCGGAGAGAGAACTCGTTACGGAGACCTGTAATGGGGCCCAGGCGTTTCCGCTCTATTTTTTGTGAACCCAATTACGTTTCGCTAGTCTGGATAGGCTATGTTTCGCGGTCTCATTGTACTGTGCTCGTATATACTCAAACCATCGGTATCCACTCGTTTGGAACACTAAGCAATATCCCATGGAGGAACGATTCTGCACCGCAGAGTGCTGTCGTTTAAGCCCAGAATTTTTTAAAAAGAGCGGGGAGATGTGATCCGCGACATCGATCTTTCACGATACATTAAGTGAAGACAAGCAGCTCGAGAGAAACACCGGGTGTTTCTTCTTGTAAATTGTACGAATAGAATCGGATAAATATTTTCTTATTCTCAACATTTCTATTGCACCAGAGAAAAATACGAAAATATTTTAAATTAATAATGTTTATTAGGCAATAACAATTACTTTCCCCTCCGTGTCCGTATTTTTCTCAAAGAAAATTGCGTGGCTTTCTCAGAAGCAAAGAGATGTATGAAAACAAAAATGTCAATGAATCCGTATTTATAACTAATATAAGAGAGATAATTAAGATTAGGAAAAAATAAAATAAAATAAAATTTTTTGTTAGAAAAAGAATTCTTCTTTTTCTTCGGCTGATATCAATTTTTATTCACGAGATTAAACTCCGATTCGGCAGCGCAGTAGCAAGAAGAATCCGCGCCTAATATTTTCGAACTGGCGAACTAATTTTCACGGACAGTCGATTCGATATATCGTGTCTATATTTCCGTCGTCCAAGAATAGCTTCCCGGTTCGCTGACTTCCCGTAAATACGCGGGCGTTGTATTATATTTCGCGCGTCCCAGAGAGGAACGAAAACGCGCCGGCCCCTGGGGGGCAGGCACGGGGGTTATGACACCCCGTGAAACCGTGAGGTGACTCACACCTTTCCTCGATTTCGAATCGCCATTTTCCACCTGGTCTCTCACGCTCTCCCTCTTGCGCATCGCTCCGTCGACTGTGACGTGCTCTCTCTCTCCGGCATCCTCTCCTCCTTCTGTGCGTGCCGCCTCTTCCTCGTTTCTCTAAAAGACTGCCCTTTCGCAATCTGCGACGGATATCGTCGCCGAACAACGCCGCATTACCGTCCGGAAGATGTCCTTAACCGGAAGTGTACGCGCGTGTTCGGGTTGTAAATTTTACCATACGAATTTTTTAGTCTGACGAATTATTGTCAAAATAAAAGTGACAAAAGAGATCAGTTTAGTTCAGTATTATATTGTACGCAAATGTTCGTTGATTGCACGTCACACGTCATATAATTTGCGATTTATCAATCATTATAGTAGATGGTATAATACTCCGAGAGGGAGAGAGAGAAATATAGAATTACGTTTTGCAGTCACAAACTACGAAATCTGAATTATCTCGACGAAATAAATAATATATTTAATTGTTCAATTTTCTCGCCTTTCGTGTTGTATTAACACACAAGTATATTTGTGTCACGAAAAGCGACGACGAGAGAGAAACCTTACTTCTCTCGCGAGTAGTCGCGAGGAGACTTGGAATCACCGATGAGTCTCGGAAAGAGACACATCCGTCGACGTTCCTGAATTCAAGGGATCAGCATCTCCTCTACATCCGGTGTCACGGCTGACATCGCAGCGCGTTACTATTTGCTCCCTTTCGACGAGAGTACTACTCGCAATTAGAGACGCGGAACTTGGTTCGCGATGGATCGACCGACCCACCGACCGATCGGCCATTACGGATAGAAAACGGGGTGCCAAAAATAGCAACGACGCGGTCAGGGCGTCGGTGGGACTTGTTTTTCACACACGGGGGAGAGCGACGCAGAATGTTCCCCGCGCTCGATCGTCGCTCGCTGTCGTCGAGTCACCGGATACATTTCGTTCAAGGCCAGAAAGTAAAAAGCCTTTTCAGCTGCACTTACCGTACCGAGCTAGCCGAGTAGCTTTAACTGGTACATGCGCGCGCGCACACACGCACATACGCAGCATCAGGTACACGCCACACGCGATGCACGCGACGCGGCCTTGTGTGAATGCGCGCGTGTACGTATATATATATATATATATATATATATATATGTATGCATTTTTTATGATGCACGTGTGCGTGCGTGTATGTACGGTTGTGTGTGCATGCGAGCGCGAAGGCGTCCCTCCCGGTCTCTCTTTCTCTCTCTCTCTCTCTCTCTCTCTCTCTCTCTCTCTCCCATACCCCGAAGCGAGTCCGCGAAGCGGCTAGTTACATGATCCATTCATTATATAAGAACAATCGCCTCCTCTAATAGACATGCTCCATCATTGTGAATCTGAAGGGCATACTCGTGGACGCGTGCGCCGTACTCTTCTGCGTGATGCTTTCAGTGTTTCACGGGAACAGACTCTCTCGGCTATCAATATCGTCGAAATTCGACCAAAGAAATCGTCAAGATTATCATAGTGACCGTGGGAATTTTTCTCTTCGCGCGACGACATGATTTTTGCGTTCGCAAATATATATTCATCTAATAAGAAAACAGGTTGAGAGAGCGACAAATATAGTACTTAATTGAGCTTGTTTCATAATGAACTGCAAGTCTCCGGATGCGCGGAATGCATATTATTATTTCTTAATAAAACGCGAACCAGTATATTCAGCGAAGAATAAGATTCGTTAATCGGTGTAATATCTAAGGGGAAAGCCTCTTTTTTGAAGGTTGCGCAATGAGATTGCAAAAATTGCGACGAAAAAGCAAACGTATATATAAATTCTACTCGATGGTAAATAAATCATCCCCACAACAACAAAAAAATATCGAAATTTCGTTATCCAAAAAGGGGGAGCCTCTATTCTAATTTGATTAAAATTCATCACATTCGCAAGCACTCGCGATTTAATTTACTTCTTCGCTGACTTTGTGTAATCCAAGCATTACTCCCGTTTATTCTTTTAACGCCGATTTTGCATCATCACGCACACGAACACGTGCGCTCGCGCGCGCGTGTGTGAATCGGCCTTTATGCCACGAGCTTCTCCGCACCGCGTACTCTTACGTAACGTGCGCACGATCGTTTCTCTCAAACGGACGACGTCGCCTTCACCGCCGTGTAATCCAAAGGGCACTCTTGTCCTGCGCCCGACAGGGAGATCGCTGCCAACGATACTCACGGCCATCCGTTTGATATTTTAAAAGCGATTTAAATATCATGACAGATAGCATTTCGGTAATTTTTATCGAGAAAGGCTGGAGAACGTTTGAATGTCGCTTTCGGTGAATTATTATTAACAGTTTTGCCACATAATTAAAAGCACCGTCCATAGTTAAAATCATGCTTTAATTGGATTATATTTCATAGTAATATCATTAATTAATCATTGATGCTTTCTTCATCAAACATTGAGACATAGAGATGAATGTAAATATATAAAAACTAAAGAGAAATTTCAAACTTCTAAATATCAGAAATCAATGCAGAAATATTTATTTAAATTATTTGTCAAGTTTCTATAATTATATATTATACGCGTGTGGAATAAGAATAGAGACGAACGGTTTTATTTGACATCTCTCTGTGCTTATTTAACTCGAAAAGTAAAAGTATGTTTAAAAGTGACATAATTCTGACAAATTCTATTATCGCAAATAAACGCGTAGAGATCGTTCTCTCGCGCATCTCTGCAGCATCGAAATCTGAACTCGCAATCAGCGAAATTATACCGGTTTCAATCCCCCGATCTAAAGACGCTGCGTGCTCCTTACTTTTGTGAGATGTCGACGATATCGCGCGCAGCGAATCCGCGACTCTTGTCGCGCACGTCGGGAAAAATTGCGCCGAGTCGGGTTACATAAATCGCGCCGTAAAACGAGTAATTTGATTACGTGTAAAAGGACTACGATACGAGCAGGTAAAACCGGCGCTCCTGCTATAACCGCGCAAATCACCGGATAAGCGCGCGCGCTCGCGTTCTCACAAATTGTAATTACCGTTCCGCGAATCCTGCATGCGCTTTCGTTCATCGTTCCGCCGTGCTAAATCACGATTACGTTATAAACGTACATTATCCCCAGAAGGGGATATTTCTCGTCCGTATATTCCCCGATGCGCGATGATAATCCTCCGCTCCTACTTTTCTCTCGAAAGATTAGAAGCAGAAGTTGCCAAGCCTTCTGCGTAGTTTCGCACGAATAATTTTTATTTGGTTTCTCGAGAAAACGCACGTAAGATGTAAACGATTTCGAATCGAACGATCTAAACCGCTTCTGAATTTTTCACAAATAAAAAGTACACACACATATTTAACTAATTCATATATATTTATATTAAATCTCTCCTCTCTTGTTAAATTTATATTTAAGAAAAATTTATTCTCTCGAGTCGTTTAGAAATCTAACGCAATGGATTTCTTCATCGAGAATAAAAAATGTATCTTTTGAAAAATCGAATACCATTGCAGTTACATAACGCTGTTGACTCCTTTCCCGATGCATACTCTTGTTTTGTATCGACGGACGAGAATGGAAATAGGAATGACGGCGAGGAAAGAGAGAGAGAGAGAGAGCCGGAGATTCGGATGCGCTCAATGTCAAAGAGCGCGGGCTCGTCAGCTGCAACTTTTACTGCGCAGCGAGAGATGCACGCGCCGCGAGCCGCGACGGGCCCCGGCGGGATCGGATTAGTCATCCGATCCAGAGAGGATCCGATTGGGTTTGCATGCGCGATAGGGAACTATTAAGCGGAGATGACCTTTCGCTAACTTAGATCTACATACACCCACGTCGTCGTCATACGCGGCGAGAGACGCACGCGTGCGCGTTACGCAAGAATGCTCAATTCTCTCTGTTCGCATCCCTCGCTCGATTCTCGCTCTCATTCTCTTTCCGCACGCCACCCCCCTTTCGGCGCTTCTCCTCTTCCTCCTCCTACCTTCTCACCACATCATGCAGTTTCCCGTCTGACAGAGACCGCGCGCAACACCATTCCGGATCCAAAAGGCGCGCTTGCACATTCAGCATATTTTATTAAAGCGAGACTTTATTTTTCATTATCAGAGCCACTTTTAAAGTGAAAATCTAACAGCTCTTGTAATAGTCTTGCTATATATTATTAATTTTATTTAATTTAAAAAGAGGAGAATAAGGAAATATATGCTTCTTGATTAATTTGACATGGGCCTTACTTTAAGAGAAGATGCTCCAGATCTTCCATTACTTTGAGAAATTCGGCCTCAAAATAAAATAAATAAAATAAAATTCAAGAGCAGAAATATTGACAGATTAGATGTGCAATATTAATTAACGCTGCAACATTAAAAGATATAAATTATAAAATTATATTAAACTATAGCTTTCTTTTTTAAATGAAAAAAAAAAAAAAAACACCTGTTATATTATCAGACGCATATCTTTGATAAAGAACAAGTACGACTTATATAACTTCTCGACATTGTATTTACTGTTAACTACAAACATATTAACTCGTTTTTTTTTTTTTTTTTTTTTTTTTTTTAATAGAAAAACGACGCCAGAGAATGGAAGTCGGAAGATGCAGATAAATTTTTTTTTCTCGACAACACGCTATACGAGCAACCTCTCACATGTCGCATTTACATTCTCCATCTCGGAAACGCCTCGCGAATGTATTTCAATACAGCCAAGATCGCCGCTTTTGGCATGGCCTTGCCGTCGCGTGTAAGTGAGTCAGGCGGAAACAAGGAATGTCGAGCGAAGATCGCTTCGCGGTAAGTTAACTCTCGCTCTCTTTGCAATTTCGCTAATAATGCATCTCCGTTCCTCGGAAACCTGCGGCATCAAGCGTTTTAGCGGGAATTTAAAATTAGAATCTACGCCTAAACAAGAGAATAAAAGAATTTAAAGAACGTGTAACAAACATCTATCTCTGAAAGATTAAGATATTATGACAGATAATTTAATTTATCTTATCCGGAAATTCCGATGAAGTGCATCGATTATCTTTCGCATTTCGAGAGCTCAGTCCACTACACAAACGCATGATACAGATCATAACTCGAGAGTTTAGTCCGAGAGAGGGAATTATCGAGAATCATCCTCACAGAGAGTGAAATTGACAAGTCGCATCTCAAAAAAATTGTCGCTATTACTGTATCATTAAAATCGGTTTTTGCTTTTAATACTAGTGTAACGTTCACAAGTATTAGTATTATTTTTAATGATACTGATACTATCGCAAGTGACAATTTTTGTAGCTGCTATCTGCTCGCCATCGCCGGAAGCGCAGCGTAGGATACTTGTATAGAATTCCATACGATCGTTTATCGCGATAGCCGTCGCACTTTAATCGTAACGTGACTTTCATCTACATAGCTAATCAGACAATTCTGTTGTACCGCGTGGTAGCCTTGAATAATTATTCCTATTTCCATCGTTATTACGTTGTCGTTTCTCCACGACAGGACAGATCCGCCTAGTCGTCGACGTTGTCGACAAAGAAACACGCCGCGGATCGATATCGCCGAGAATCGAGGAAAATCGCCCGGCAGATCGACGATTTGATCTAAGCCTTCGATTATTCGCGCTTGATCACTCGCGACGGGGTCGGTTAGCGACGATTTCTGATGCATTACATCCATTTTTACAAATCTTACATAACTTTATTCGTCGCGATCATTTTATTGCTCCTCACTTTTCAAACACTTGAAATTTGAATTAATTTCTTTAAGATTCTAATACGACACATAAAGTATCCCAGATTGTTATCCGCTTTTTCTTTGATAAATTCGGAGAGTCAATTGTTTCTTCAAGAATCTTATCGAATATTATGTACGAAGCTAATTCGTCGCTCGTTTCATAAGCATAGTGAAGGTAAGTCTTCCGTCAGCTTTGTAAAGATGTTATATAACTAAAGGCGCGAGAGAAAAGTGCATCCTGTTACAGACGCATCACCACACCCGCTTCTTGTCGCGATCCTTTCAAATTACGCGCGAATGTAACGAGACGGCTTGTATGTACACGTCACATAATTATTATAATTCGAGGTAACATTTAAATGTAATTTGAATATTAACAACGTTCCTATTATGTCTTTCTAGCGAGATATTATCATTTAATTTGCATCACGCTATGGCCGAGGAAATCCCGGATAAGATATCTTTGATCGTCTCGTATTATCAGCGACACGCAGCGCTTTTCTTAAGCGCGAACATAAATAAATCTTTACTTCCTATATAGAGATATCTTGCAATAACTTTGCTCAGCCTATCGCTTATATCGAAATCTGCCTCTGCCGAAAAATATTGACGATGATCTCCTCGCTCGATTTTCCCCTTCCTCACGAATTTCGACTGCAATGTGCAGAATTGCACGCGGGATGAAACAATGCGTACGGCGCGTAGCGCGTAGCGTCCACCGAAGCGATATGCCATACGATACTTTTACGCCCGTCCGCATCGCGGGCTGGACACTTACGTAATCGCAATGATCTCACATTGTGGGTGGAGACTTGTCGCTAATGCGCTCTATTCGCACGCAGCGAGCAGTGGTGGGTACATTTCAAATGCAGATTTTTAAAAATAATCATTTAAATAGTTTTTTATTTAAATATTATTCAAAAATATTAAATTTTTTGCAAGAATAATAGAGGCAAATACAAATGTAGGAAGTTATTTATTTAAAATGTTAAGTGTATAGTTAATTGAAATATTTGTTTCGAAAGAAACAAATTCTCTCTTACATATTTATTTTAAATAATTTTTGTATTATGTCAATAATAATCTATATAATGCTTAACCATCTCTTTTATATAATGCTAGTTTACAAACACAATTAGCACAATTTGATAAAACGTGAATGGAAAGAATTTGAGAGGTGTAAGCCATAGAAGAAAAATAAATAGAATGAGTGTAAATTCGTAAAAATAGTATTTTCAAATATTTTGCTGCTTATAAATATCTCAAATATTTTTCAATTTTAACAAAGTAACATATAAATAAATTATTATTTTCCTTTAGTATTCACAATCATTTTTTATAATTCAGAAAAATAGCTTAACACTTTTATTCTCTGCGAACTCGCCGCCAGAAGCGTACACCGTGTCTGAAAAGTGCGCTACAGTAATAGAAAGTCCCTTTGTCTCTTTCGGAAAGGTGCACGAGGCGCGACTGGAATTGCGTTCGAATCGAAACTGCAAGAATTTCAGCAATCTCGAAAAACATCACCAAAATCAAATAATACAACAATATTGCTTATAATCACAAAGCATCTTTATAATATAGTAAAGTTTGTACGTGAAATTTTCTGTCTACATGAAAATTTTGCTTTTTGGAAACTCAAGCTTTTAGATTTATTATTCATCGCAAAATTTATATTTTACATTAATAAAACACATTATTATTTCATAAAATTTTAATTCAAAATTACAAACATATTTTACTTTTCATAAAGGAGATGACAATGCAGTATATTCATGCATAATTTCAAAAAAAAAAGGATTCAGTCTGAAAAAATTTCTTGCCATTTTTCTTCTCTTTTGTTCAAACGCAAAAAATTGCATTTTAACACATTCCTTTCGCTACACTAATTCACATGATGTAGCTGTTAGAGAGTTCGGTCCTCTTGAAACTTAAGAGTCGGTAATGGTTGTGAATCATTTGTAACACAGCCTTGACCAGTCAATACGAATGTCATAGTTACGTATTCGAATTGCCAATGGACTTCCATGCATTTATTAAAATGCGAGCGTAAATTTGAGTATTAAATGCTGCGAAAATGTCGATTTTCGCATAAGACGAGTTAAGAAATACTAAATACGTGACAGCCTTTCAATGAAATGATGACATTCGGTAAATACTATTATACAATATCCGCGATTACAATATAAATACTATTTAGAGTCATAAAAATCGACACTTCACAAAATACACACACACATGTATTTTTATTATCTTATCTTACGATTCACATGTTTATATTAGACAACCATCGTTATTTGTTTGCACGCGCGTGTATACTAAAATCTACACTTTACTAAATCGACATCGATAATTAATATTATCGACAGATGATTATTAAACGTTAGAATTGCGTTTATTATGAGAATAAATTGGTAATTAATTAAGTCATTAAGTATATACGTTACAAGTAATGTATTATCTTAAAAGTTAACAAGTCGCTTTCCAGCATCATGTGCATCAATTTTTTCGAGGTTACCATACATTTAGACTTTGCTATTGATTAATTAACTGCGAACATGCCTTTTGCAATGGCCGTGAGAGATGAACGACTGTCATTGACGCTGTCGAAAACGAGATGAAATCCGTTATTCGGGTCGTCCGTTACGTGATACGCGACGTAACGAGCTCCGAGGATGATTAGCATGTCATAGAAGGGAGACGACGATTGCGAAATCGTTTGAGAGTAACAATGGCGAAGGAGAAATTACGTTGGCAGTTAGCTACATAGATATACGAGAGCGCGTCGTGCCGTACGTAAGCGGGCACGTAAGCAAGAAAGTCCGCCTACGCGAACGGGCGGATGTGCGGGTGAAAACGCGCGAGGAAGTCGGGAAACCGAGCAGATTACCGGCGACAAACAAGTCATTTTTGTTTCATAATTCGCGGATTTATTTCATAAAACGCGATCCAAACGTAAATTTCTCTCGCGAACTTCAGCAGCGGAAAACTAATGAATTTATTAATGCTATTTAATTTCCATGCTTATAACGCGCTATTGTATTCATGAATTGATATCAATCTAAATTGCAGTTACCCAGTAAAATTGAATAAAAAAAAAAAAAGATGATTTTATAATAATTTTATTACAAAATGCTTTACCGCCAGTTATTCGTATAACGCAATTATTGATATGCTTTTAATTTATAATACACAAATATTATCAAAAATATAAATTTTTATAAAAATAAGTATTAATAAAAGTTTTAAACTGCAGGTTAGCGGCAACACAATTGAAGCACTGGTTGCAACTATATTACTACGAAGCGGAAACGCATAGTTCATAGAGACAAGCATCAAACATTAAAATACTGTTATTATTTCAATTGTTTATTTTCATTAGTATTCTAAATATATGCAATATTTTATTCAACGATTGGCTTTCCATTGTTCGTTGGAAGGTTTGTTCAACATTTAATCTGGACTGCTGCTTTAATCGTGCTATAAAATTTTACAAAAAATGTATCTAAAAAATATTAACTTTATATATAAGATATAATACTGTATTTCAAAGACAAATGATAAATTTTTTATGCAATTGTATTAAAAAATAAAAATGATAAAAATGTGTGAATTATAAAATAATCTACGAAAAGAACTAAAACTTTGCTGTTTAAAACACGGCACAAAGTCACTTATTGCTTTCCTCTCTCCTCAATTCTGGTTCTGTCTATCTAACCAGTTGCGCCAATATTTTCAACATGACGTAATATGTTTTATTAGACATTAAAGACGTATATCTTATATTATTTCTGTTACTAAATATTTAATCGTTTGTAACTGAAACATATAATGGAATGATAAAGGCACGTGTCAGGAAGGAGTGTACGTTGTATTAGTATAGTAGTTCGTGGCCCCGCGTGAACTCTTTCGCGACCCAAAATTAGGACACTTTCACTGTCGCCCGACCCCTCGACCGGCCATATTTCATGAGAGGTACAATAGGAACGTACAACATTTCAAGCACAAGTCGTTACTTCGAAATTACAGTTCTCCTCGCGCATCGCTCCGGTGCGTTACATACAATAAAGCCAACACAATATACCAACGTGATTTCGAAGGTTCACGTCCTTTTCACACGTTGAATATTTAAACTTTTATTTCTCAAACATTTTTAATCATTAATGACATTTATATTCGGATTTAAAAATGCAGTGATAAATAGTGAAGCGCGATGATTCCTATTATGAGATTTATATTTGCATACTTAATAACTCTGATCATGAATAATACAGGATGACTGTGATCTATATTTATATATTTAATATTCTCCGATTACAATGCTAGAAAAAAAATTATTTGTGCTTGGTAATAAATGTTATAAAGATTTTTAAATCTATATTTAAATTTTTTTTTTAATTCATAAACAATATTTTTGTTGACGAAAATGAGTCAACTGCGTGTCAAAAATAAATAACTGAAAAAATAGGTGTGACAATTTTTGAACAGGTTTTACAGGTTTGAAACAAGATTGAAGATATAAGATTATAATGCAATACATATATATTTCGTTTAATTTCTATGTTAACGGAGAATAGATTTTCGTCAAGAGCGTTCATAACGCGAACACTACGCAAAATTACAACTTGCTAGAAAACTCCAGTAGCAAACTACAGCCATAACTACGATGCGCGGTTATGAACGCGTCTACGTAATTGCGTGTTTATTTTCCTAGCACATTTTTTCAACGTCGTAAACGATACCCTCTTAAAGGCATACATCAATTGGCTCGCTCGTTACTAGACTATCCATGTTAGAGCTATTACGCGTGAGTATATGGTAATCTTAATAAAGGTTCTCCGCGTGCGTTCTATATGTGTAACACGACTCTTTGAAATCTAAGAAAACATATTACGGAGAGGAAAATACATTCATACGTTAATCCATTCTCGATCATACCACTTGATTATATCCATTCGAACATCTTATATTTATTCAATCGAGATACTATTTAAAATGTCAGGTCGTTAATATTTTCATTATCTCGTAAACTTCTTCTTTAGAAGGAAAAAGCCAGGATAGAAAGTCAAGCCGATGAATTTCTTCATCCGTTAGATACCCACATCAGGCACCGACACTGCGGGGTTCTCTCTCGCGCTACCGTTTCTTCAATAATACAATCCTTTTTTCTTCATCGCGTATATATACGAGTACGTTACACGGAGGCGGTGTAACAGGCAGGCGGGCGGCGGCGAGCGAGCGAGCGAGTGAGTGAGTCCCGAAGGGGCCTCGTCGAGTGTACAAGCGGGGCCCGCGATAGATGAAAGTGAAAGGAAAGGTAGAAAGGGTTGGCAGAGGTAGAAGTAGGTACTCGCCGCTGTTACTCGCCGTACAAACTCGGGCCGTCCGCCCGCTCGGGGGCCCAAGAGCGCGAGATTTACAATCGCCACGAGTCCACCGAACGACGGGGCCCCGTGAACCGAGAGCGAGCGAAATACCATACGGGCGGTCGCTGCCGATTAAAGTGCATGTATGTACCTGCAGAGGCGACGTATGTATATATATGTGTTTGTTTGTGTAGGTGTGTGTATGTGTATACACACGTGCTAATATAACGTACACGCGCAAATCGCGACGCGGATTTTCTGCAGTAAAGGGGGCGAAGAGAGGGACGCTTGTATTTTCTCGCGAGCCTCTCTCGCGTGGACGCGAGCGCGCTCCTGTCATGCGATTCCGTCCGGCTTTGCGATAATTTTGCGTTACGACCTGCCGGACATCGTCGCGTAGACTTGATTTCAGGTATTTCAGCCGAGCTGCACAATTGAGCAATAATTCCGGTGGCAAGTAATTTCGTGTAATATTATATCCACGCGTCGAATAAGGGATAATAATTAACGGTTCCTTCCCATTCACGATCTTTCCATTCTTCGGGGTAACCACGTACACCATAATCACAAACAATGTCAGAAATAACTATACTCGTGAAGCCTAACCGATATTTTTCTATGCAATACGACTTTTAAATTACAGAATAATAATGAGCTCTTTTTTTGTAAAACACTTTCAGATTTGTCAATACAGAACGATTCACGATATAATTCCTCTTTCTAGTATGTATCACATTTTCTAATTATAAAATTAGGAATTCCTCTCCGTTTCATTTATAATTATGTATCATTTCAATTTATTTGTCATAAGATACATTATATTTTTTATTAATAATTTAATAAAAGATTATTAATCAAAAAGATTAAAAAATAGATATGATCTTAATTCTAACTTATATATCACAAGCTGAACGTATTTAAAAAAGATTATATTTTCAAAAATAAAAGTTTAGTTAAAAAAGAAGAAAGGTAAAAGGGTAAAAGAAGTTAATTTATGAGGGCACACGTCAAATGGTAATGTAAGAAATGCAGATCTATGATTTGTTCACAGTAAATACAAGATTTCCTGACACGCAATATTAGTCGATAAATCATTTGAAGCTTCGTGCGTACATTGTGCACGGAGTAACGTGTGACGAACGGCTAAACTACGTTAAGAAATTTACGGGTCTGTCGAGAGCCAAACTTTCAAGGTTGCGACACGTCTGGGAAGACGGGTTTATACTCGATTACGTAGGGACGTGGCGGGGGAGTTAAAAATAGGAATGCGCGAGAAACTTTCTTCGCGAGCTGCGACGAGGAGCGTTGCGCACGAGGCTCATTTCGAACGTGATATTTAGGACGGCGCAACACACGTGAACAACCTTATTTTTCGTACAATCGACGGAAATTTCATCGGACGTCGTAATCGTACCTGCCAATTCGGCATGACTCGGTTCAGGTGAAAGTGTATGCGGTGAACGAAACATTTTCGCCTAACGTCCTAAATCGTTGAAGTCACGCTTTTCGCAAGCCCGTGTGTAGCCGCTGTGCCAGGAAAACGGTGAATTTTGATCCTCGATCATCGTCGAGTCGATGAACCGTCGACAAAATAGTAAGACATGACTCGTGTACATGACTCGTTGGAACCTTGAGCGATAATTATCTTCTTCTACGCAGTTATTAAATCTCAATACATCGAGGAAAGGTGTTATTTTTAACGGCATGCTTTCAATTACAAATTTAATTTCTGGCTACGACAAGCCGCAGCTTTTAATTTTTGAGTAGGCACGTTGGTCCAACAACTAGAAGATTGAATTAAATCTTGGCATCGTCACATAATCGTATTTATATAAAAGATCTGCTATTTAATGTCGTTGATACATGTCGCGCGCAAATAGATTCGAATGTACATATATACCTCGATATATAGTAAACTGTATCAGCTCGTACACAATTAAATTCCCTTCAGTGCATCGACAAAACAATGACTGTCCGCGATTCGTTTACGCCGCGTATCGATTTTTATGACTAATTGTATTAACGATGGTAACAGAACGGTCATCTCTCCCATCCATTTCTAGTTGATCATTTCTCCTGTCCCTTTATAGATATCTGACTAGAGAGTTTCTCCAAGTTTTTTGGATAGTCGCGAATAATTTGCCTGAAATTAAAGTCTCTTACCGCAAATGATAATAGTCGACGCAACGCAAACGATAATAACGACATTCTTCGGTTCACAGAATGATGACTTTCGCATACTTCTTCGCTTGGAAAAGAATTCACTCGCTCTTAAGATCCTCGGAATTCTAATAAATGGCGACCGAAAAACGTTCTCGTGGAGAATCGCGTATCTTCTGGATTCTCACGCTACAGATTCCTTCGACGCTCTAACGAAGCCGCAATACACTTACGTGCCGTCGATTCTACCCGCTAATGTGCGTAGATAGGAAGCATTATCTACGTTAATTTATTCGCCACGCATCCGTAAGCTTGCAACTTTGTGCCGCTTTATGCAAATCGCCGGCGTCGCGCATTATACGTTTCCGAGGTCTCTCGCATGTTGTCCCCCGCCAATCCAGAGAGTCCAGATAATGTATCGTCCTTCTACCACGTCATAACCGCGCCCGCATTAGATCGATATTACATAGACAAGGCGTCGTGCTTGTCGGCTGATCGGATTGGCTATCCGATGGAAAATTTCCAGAGGCAGTCCTAAAAATAAATCAAGTGCGGTTCGAAAGTTTTTCTTTGAAAATTCTAGAAATTGCGATCATCAGCATGAACAACATGACGCTAATCTGCAATTATAACTCTAATGGTCGCTATGATCGATTACGACAACATCAGCTTTCTTTGCGCGTGTGATCCACGATATCAATGATTCCAAAGGTCGAATGATCGAATTATTTCCTCGATATAGGGTATCTATCGTAGATAAATTTCTTAAACCGAATGCAACGATCGAATTCATGTGATATCCATCTTACAACTGGTCTTACAACTCTAGGAAGATAGTAACACGCGGCGCTGATAGAATCAACAAGTGGATCCGGCGACAAGTCGTCGTCTGAATCGATCATGAAGGGCGCGAAAGCGATGTGCGAGAGAAACAGGAATAAGAACTTTCTCTCTCGCGGCGAGAATCGCACGCGCGGATTCCCACGGTGCGGAGATAAGGCACAGGCGGAAGATAAAGAGAGACCGCGAGGAGAGATGTGAAGGGGAAACGGAGAGAAACGAAGAAAAAAAAACCAGGAAGGAAAAGAATGATGGGAAGAAAGAGAGAGAGACAGAGATAGAGAGAAAGGACGGAGGAAGGAAGAGGAGAGCAAGCGGTGAGGGAAGGAGAGCTCGGCGAGAACGATGTGGGAAAAGAGGAAGCTAATCAGAAGCGGAAGTACGCTCTGGCGAGGCCCGAGGCCTTGAGAAGGCATACAGTCAGCCGCGTAGCTTTTAGCTCTCTTAATTGCAACTTTATTTAACGCGCCGGTTCGACCAATCCACGGACCTCGCACGGCGGGAACGCGCTGTCTTAATAAGCGTCTTATCGCGTATCGTATGCGAAGAAGAAACGTCTGAGAAAGGAACGGACGCGAACCGTGGATAGTAGAAAAGCCTGAAGTGAAATACACGAAGAAAAGTGCATTGTCTTTCTTTTAGATGAATCACAGTCGAGGATGTAGGTACGAGTTGCGTGTTAGTATTGTATCTAACTATTGTATCTATTAATACGAACGACAATTGTAACTGTTAACAGAAAACTGGATTGCGCGAGTTTACGAGTTAAAAACATCTTTATTTATATATATATATATATATATATATAATTTAAAAACAAACAAGATTTAGATCGATAAGAGAGGTTTACGAATATCCAATTAGAGCTTGGTGCGTCTGTTATCTCGATTGCGTTTATCTCGCAGTATCCACATTAATGGCATCAAGTTGCAATAATAGCGAAATAATTCTCAATACAGTCATTGACGAACAACTGGGATATCTGCACGTGCGACATCTTTTCCGTTTATTAACGAAGCTGACCGATTCGAAGAATGCCATTTCTCTTAAAGATGAGTAGAAATTTTAATGCAATTAAATCGCTTCTAATCCGTAGGTTATTCGTCATTGATTTTAATGGCTTAAGTCAGTTTATTTAGCGCGAATTGGATGATTCATTTCGCGATCCGCTGCAATTTACTACATCAGATATCGATTGATATCAGGACGTATTAAATGCGCGTTACACATCTTATTCGATATATCAATATCGCGAATCATAAAATCGTTCGTTATCTTATTAATTAATTATATCAATCTAGTAATCCGTTTCTATCTCGTTGCCAATTATTCGATAATTTGATTTGCTTTAGAAGCAATCCCGAAAGATGTTGAATGATACACACATAAACAAGATCTAGTAAAACAATTTAAAAAAAAATAATAGCAGTATATACCTGTTTAATTTGTGAATATAAACTATTGGTTTCATAATTATAGAAAAGTCTTTTAATTAAATGTCCTTATTTTCAGAATATAGGCATGAATTCTCCAAAATGTAACACGCAATATATTTGACATTTACAAAATATTTTCTTTTATTATCAACACGTATCGACGCGAATGGATATTAATTACTCATAATCCTTACTTGTTACAGACAAGTTTTCGCTCATCCTTTTTCACAGCTGCATAATGTGGTAATTGCACGTCGCGCTAATCTTTCGAAAATTACTTCGGCAAATTTAAGGAGAGTGACGATGTGGAAGGTATTCAGTCGCGCGAATAACGACCGTCAAATCGTTTTGAACCGTGCGCTAAACGATTTGGCCATAAATCTACGTTGCGAACTAGGTCCTCGATGTATAGATTAACCAAATCGAATAGTTGACATAGTCAAATTTATTCGCGCGAGCAAATGTGCGAATAATTCTGTAGCAAGCTATCGCTAATTAAAGTGAGGAAATTCATTTGCAATTTACGTTAAATACCTGTAAACATCAATTATCAGCCGTAACGTTATTATCAATTTTCACTCAGGGAGAAAAGTTAAAACATTTTTATATAAAATAAAATACTAGAAGAGTAATGAAAACAAATAAAGGCGCTTATATAAGACGAAGTCATGGAAAATTGTCAAGAATAATGATTTACGTAGAAAATATGTATAATAAATAATCTTTTTGAATTGTAAAATGCATAAAAAAAGCTCTAAAGAGACGAAAGAAATTGAAATTACTCTAGTAAAAATATATTTTTTTAAATTAAAAAACATCAAATATATGTATAAATAATTTATGTACGCGTTGCTGTGACGTGCATTCTAGAAAGAGAACATTTGCGTCAGAACTCTCTATTGTTTACCGAATATGCTTTCTTATGCGCAATTATTTCCGTTTAAGAAAAGAGGAACGCGCGTAATGCGACGCGTGCAAAAAGTGGTGGAAACCCGGAATTTCGACTGGTTCACCTTTTCAGAACCCGTGACTGTGATCTCTGTTGCATTCGCGGTTTATTCAATGCACATGTGTCTCTATGTGCAGGCGCCATACAAGCTCAAGCGTCTCTGACGGATAATGGCAAGATGAATGCGAAATGGCGAACGCAAAGGCACCTTTCGATACGCGACCTTGACTAGAGATCGCTTTTTCTCTTCGATTCGTCATTCCGCGCCATTGATGATCGCATTGGTCTCGCGCGAGGAGCGGTTCGTCGTTTCTTTTTTTTTCTTTTTTTTTTTTTTTTCTTTGAAAAC
>NW_021849308.1:424945-429564 GCF_003651465.1 Formica exsecta | reverse complement strand
AGATTATTCTCAATCTATCGTCGTTATTGCGGGTATATCGAGATGCCTTAAGTTGTGTATAGTAACGCTGGCCTCCGATTGAAACTCGAAGAGCGCCAAATCACCGAGCCGTACGCTATCGATAAGGATAACACGTATCGCGAATCGTAACGGAAAGAGGAAGCTTCGAGATACATCCGGATTCGTTCACGCGGATAAAAGTGCCTAGTATAGCGTAATCGACCGAACTTGTTCGGTACCCGATTCGAGAATGGAAGGCCGCAAAAGGAGACATTCTTCGTCATCCTCGATTCCGCAAATCAATTCGCATGCTTAAATATCAATCAGCGGCGCCCTGTCGTTTCTTTTTTCTCTTACGAAAAATAATTAAAATTACCAAGTAACTCTCTCGCTAAGAGTAGAGACGGTAATAGTCGTTGTGTCGTGTTCTCTACAGGTAGTAACGTGTGCGCGTGTTCAATTACATTGCTTAAGAAGGACAGGAATTGAATCCTCCAGCGCGTTTCGCATCGTAAATAACCGGATTTAATAAATTTGTTTAACCGCTTAGTAAACGTCGCTTATTGTTAGATTCTTCCTCATGCGCCGGTAGATAGGAGTAATATCGAAATTTCTTTTTGGCAGTCTTGTTAAAGGGCGCGAAAAACTACCCTGTCGTCGTTTTTTTTTTTTTTTTTTTTTTTTTTTTTTTCTTTGAAAACGGTTACACAACGCTTGTCCATAATAATCCGCGACTCCATGGTGCCACTCTCTGTGAACTTGAATTATTATACTGAGAAGAAGTTTTTTCCTACCTTCCTACCTCCTCGCGAGAGATTTTATAGCTGCCTGCTATAAGCTGCATATGATATTAAGAGCGCGCTTTATTCGCGCCTCTGTACTACGGTCTCACTCGCGTTTCCTGTTTTTCTTGCTTTCCTATCTTCCAAGACAATTTTAAATAAAATAGCCAGCATATCGTCAAGTGCCTTCAGAATTTTTACGAATCCATCGATAATAAGAAGGATTAATATAACATATTTATTCGTTAAAAATGCATTCGGCATAAATTCGTTTATTATTAGTACTTTCTTGCAATATAGTATATTTTTTTTTCAAGCCTGTGCATATCAATATCGAATAATTTACGCATGTTTTTCTGATCGTACGCACATTATGCTTATGTATTCGTCTGACAATAACGTTTTCTCGCGGAATATTAGAATTGCAGGATGAAATAAATATCCCGCGTGACAAGCAACGAAGATTTGCACTTTGTTGGCTCAGCGAAGCTAATTATTGTTTAGCGGATATTGCTCAGCGCAAACTTTCACAGATGGAGAAAAACAGTTGTTTCTTTTTTTTTTTTAAGAAGCAATAACTATGTCACTTGTGTGTTCGGTGGCATACACCACCGATCATATTTTCCCATTGTCGGCGCGGTTCGCCGCAATCCATCTATCTGTCCCTCGCGGCGCGTTAGGCCTTGTCGTCTCGTTTTTGCTACCAATTACGTCGCTGCATTAATTCACACTGTCTCTTGCATCCAATCGAAATGTCAGTTCACCGTCGCGGGACAATTGCCTCATTATCGCCCGCAATTTCATCGTTTCGCGGATAACAAAAGACGACAATGAGTCGTCGACGGCGATAAGCCGGTGATGACTTGGCGAAAGATTGGATGTCCCTGAATACGAACGGAAATTCGTACATATATATCGGTAAAAACGAAAAGAATCGCTATCGTCATGTATATCGCGTAACTAAATGCATGATCGTCGTTGCGCGGGGATCGATACCTGTATCTTTTCGCTTTATCCTATCATATCCGTAAAAGTGGCCGCAAACATTTTCCAACGCTTATGTCAACATTACATCATCGATCATCTTTAACCCGGGCTCGAGCTAACAGCGCGAACGGCCGACTCACCTATTATCAAAATATCGGATGCCAGCAATAACAGAGAGAAAGATCGAGACCATTTAACCCAAGAGGTTGCAGCGCAATTTATCCTTAATTATTCTCCTTCCTTCTATTCGATCTATCTGTTTGTAATATCAAAATATTATGCACCGGCGATAATAAAATTGTCAAAGTTGTTCCATTCGCGCAACTTGGCGGTATAATTTGCCCCTAAAACTCTATTTGAACGATATATATTTGAAATCGCTCGACTCGCCAGAAAGAAGGTGAAATTGACACGTTCACTGCCGCATATATCGCCGGCGGTACATGACCGGCGTGAGAAACAAAACTTACAGTATACAGGCGTTTATCTGCACTTGTCGATACGGTACAAGACATTTACAGCACCTGTCGATTGTTTACGTTAAGTTTGGCCGCCAATACACAAGCGTAAAACATATCGCTGGCGTGAGAAATAAACCGCGGCGAGATGCATGTGGCGGCGAACGTGCTAATTTCTCAATCGTCTTATGCAACGCAGACTTTACTCGAGAATCTGTCAGGGCGATAGCGTAATTAACGCGACAGAAATACGCATCAGCTGACATCATTTCGATATTCGTAAAGAAATAGATTCTCGAGAAGGAAAAGAACGAATTATGTAACTGAGAGAGAAAGAATCATCAGCATTACATACTCGTAAGAGTTATGTAGTTCATTTTTCTCACCTTACGCTTTTTCTGCTGATATCCAATGTGCGAGCGGCAAAAGTATCCAGGATAAATAACGCGACACGTTATTTATATATATATGTATCCCTCAGGAGTGTCACGTCGAACATGAAGGCATCCTCTTTGCGAGCCGGCGACGAGGAGCCGAGATCCTGTGACAGCGGCAACGTGAACGACGCTGTAGACACGTGACGTACATTGATATTCCACGGCATGGATCACTCACTGAGAGCACGAGAGAAACAGATCAGTAGCAACAACGTCGAACGAGAAAGATAAACTCAAACACGAAAGGTACTCCAATACGGATTGTCGAGAAAGATCGGCGACGCCGACACTTTATGTATCACACTTCACACTTGGTGTGGGTACGCGTTCTTCGACGAACAATTGAACGAAAATCAATCTCGAAAGCCGGTTGAACGAGATCGGCGAATTTTCACCGGTTAGCTATTTCTTCCAATCCTCCTTGTCATCGCGTTTCGTTCGGCTCTTTTGAACGCGCGCTCGCTCGATGTCACACGCACGTGGCTTTCCCTCTCGCACGCGCACTACGTATATAAAACGCGCGTTCCCGATGGATCGACGTACACAGCGAACAGATTCGTCGACGATCCTTCCGCGATGATGAAGAAAGGCGACGACTACGATGACGATGACGGCAACGACGGGAAGAACTTTTTTCGCGAAGTCTGCTCCGTTGACTGTCCAGGGTCAACCGGCTGGCTCTCTGCGCGCGGCACTTTTACCCGTTGGGTACTCTCAAGGACTCGGAGGTGGCTCCTATTCCTTTCTCTTATCCTTTCGCGCGCGCGCCTTTTTTATCCCGCTAACCTTTTTAAACGCGCTTTTAATTCCGCTCGGCCGTGTGTCCCCCCCCCCGTAGTGGCGGTTCTCCAACCAGCACCTTTATCGCGGATTACCAAATTTTTCGCGCAACACAGCGATACGGACGTCGACGACGACGACGACGACGATACTCTTTTCCGCGAATTCAATGTCGGTAACAATCGACAAGGGAGCGGTAGAGCGGAAAGCGAGCGGCTCTCGCCACATCCGGATCGTCTTTCAGACCCGTCCTACACGGTCTGTCTGCCCTCCGCCTCTTTCTCCTCGTTCCGAGAGAGCGAGCCCTCGACTTCCTCCGGCCTTCCTCGTCCTCGTCGTCGAACCACGCGACGGTCGCGAGGATTCCCGTCCTCCGCGCGAGAGATCCGTGTCCTCCTCCTGCGGTTTTCCCGCACACGGGTGTCGTATCGCGGTATGTTCCTCTCCTCCTCCTCCTCTTCTTCCTCCTCCTCTTGCCCCTTGTCTCCCTCTCCGTCTTGGTCTGTCTCTCTCTTTCTTCGCTGTCCTTTTCCCTTCCGCGTCTCCCTTTCCGTCTGTTTGTCTCCTTTCTCTTCTGCGTGTTGTAATCCCTTTTGCGAAACTTCTTGCGCCCGGACGAGGCGGCGAGGTAAAAGCGAGCGCGCTGTCGATCGCGAACCGAGAGAGAAAGAGAGAGAGAGACAGGTTAAATTCGCACGCGAATACCGCGTCGAGTCCTTCCACCGCGGTGGTGCTACCCAGTTGATGATGACAACGACGATAATGATGATAATGATGATAATGATGATGATGACGATGATAATGACCGCTCTATAGTAACTCCGGAAATGGAGGTATTACCGGTGGGATATATCAGCGATGGTGACCTTGAACACTCGCGTTTCGCGCTGAACGGAGTGAAACGCGCGATTACTTTCCATCGCTCGTTCTAGCGGCTGTTACCACGCGTATAGAACTCGCCTTTTCGACCACGACGCGACGACGACGATAACGACAACGATCACGGGAAACCACCACGTCTCGTCAACACTATGCGCGCAGATACACCACCTCCGCGAGCGAGCGCGCGAGCAAAATACCGCGCGAGCGTATTTCGCGAAGCAGCGGACTAGAAAACGTTGTTACGCAATGAACGGAGAGCGCCGTCCCTCTTCTCTCTTCTCCTCGTTCTTTCC
>NW_021849308.1:391281-424489 GCF_003651465.1 Formica exsecta | reverse complement strand
CCCTAGCACGCCCTCTCCGACTTCCACGGATAGATCCTCCACGTCCTCCGCGGCGTTTCTCGTCAAGGGCGTCGAAGAGGAGGCGTCGGTGATTATGCGAATCCGGACGCGCAAAAACACACATATACCACACACGCGCGCGCACTCTCTCTCTCTCTCTCTCTCTCTCTTTCTTATTGTCTCTTTTTTCTGTCTATCTTTGGGAGAAAGAACACACAAAAATCACCGGAGAAAGACGGGCGGAAAGAGAGAGGCGAGAGATATTCGGCTGTGCCCGCAGCTTACAAGAGGCAGGATCGGATTTTAGCGCGCGCAGCACGCGCTCCCGCGAGCTCAAGTCACGGCGGTTTCAACTTTTACTTTCAGCTCTTACACAACACGGCCCGCTCTTGCTGATACGTAAGCGGCGAGCGTGCGGCGAGTCCTGGTCTCCGCTTCGAGGCTTCTTCTGCTTCTTCTTCCTCTTCTCTTTCTCTTCCTCAATTTTCTCTTCTTGTCCCTTTCTTCCTTTTTTTTTCTCCGCTGCTCCTTTCTCACTTCCTTATATCTCTTCTTCGTTGACAAGCGTCAATCATCGCAAGATCAGAATGAACTTTCGAAAGACAGAGCTAAGTCTGACACGCAAGCTGGAACTGTCAAAAGTCTTTCGGACTTTCTTTTCTCGCAACTCTTCTCTCTTGGACGTCTTGGAAAGCACGTGCGCCGACGAAAACACGTGCGAACAAACACACGTGTCACACGGGTAGTATCCTCAAATATGTCACTCGCAAAAATGTCAAAAATGACAATACAACGAGACGCTCGTTCGAAAGGGTTCACATTGAAAAATCGTTCCGATCACAAGTGACAATAGGAGATCCGAACGAGTTGATCCCGCGGGATGTCCGGAGAAAAGGAGACACTTAGATCGCGTAGCACGTGTCCTCACGCGACGGACAGCGTGTGAGGATGCTTGTTGTCGGTTTTACTCGTGATAGCCTGTAACGCACTTCCGCGCTCGCACAGGCGGTGACACTCTCGATTAGAACGACGTATATTTTCTGCAAGTATGTTTACTGTCACTCTTTCTCTCTCTCTCTTTTTCTCTCTCTCTTTCTCTCTCCACCTCCCTCTTTTTTAGTTCTCTCTCTCTCTCTCTCTCTCTTTCTCTCTCTTTCGCTCCTCTTGTCAGAGGACTTCTTCAGGGAGAGAGGGTTCTCTTCCGGTCTCCGCGGTGTGTCTCACTGCTCTTCGCTCCGTCGTAACTTTTGCGCAAAGCCGGGACCCTCTCTCACTCTCTCTCTACCTATCTCTTTCTCTCAATCAATCTCTCTTTCTCTCTCTTTCTTTCTCTCTCCCGTTCTCACTCTCCCCCTCGCGCGTTCGCGCTCCCTCTTTCTCTGTCTGGTCCTAGGTAAGCGCGAAGAGAGGTAGAGTCGGACGGTCGGCAGGAGGTGGTGGCGATGGTGGTGGTTACCGGCACGTTGGTAGTGGTGGCACATCAGCGATACTCTAATGTATCCAATGAGTGCAGCGACATACGCCGGTAGTGGTGGTGTGGCGACGGTGACAGTGGTAGTTGTAGCGGCAGTGTGGCGGATCGGTAGTGGTAGAGAGGAGGCCAGGTGGGCCCCTTGGGCTTACAAACAAATTCAGAAAGGGTTGAGGGTCCGTAAAGCGCGTCTCTCTCCATCGAGAACTCACGACGATATACTCTGCGTCCAGAAAGGAGGAGGCCGTACGAGTCCGTGAGTTCGTTTGTAAAGGGATCGTAGTATTGGTTCTTCGTCGAGAACGACTCTCTTTCTCTCTCTCTCTCTCTCTTTCTTTTCCTTCGTCTCCCTATCTCTCTCTCTCTCTCTCTCTATATATATATATATATATATATATATATATATATATATATATATATATAACTATGAGCAACCGCATATGTGTGCGTGTACGCGTGTGGCTTATGTGCGCTGTCAGAATGCACATGCACAGGCGCAGGCGTCACGATAAGAGCAAACTCTCTGGTCTCTGTCTGTTTTTATTGGAGCATGATTCTCCATTGGTGTCTTTCTATCTCTATCTCTCTCCTTCTCTTTCCCCTTCGTCGAGAACGACTCTCTTTCTCTCTCTCTCTCTCTCTTTCTTTTCCTTCGTCTCCCTATCTCTCTCTCTCTCTCTCTCTGCATCCATCTATCTCCTGTCCTTCCTTTCTCGCTCTTTCTCCCCCACTATAAGCGCTCCACCTACCACCACCTTCCTCCACTCTTTCTTTCCCCACTGGTGCTCTCACTATTGCATTACAAATAGCTCTCTTGCCTAGGTCTTATTGGTTAGGTGTCGCTCTTTCTCTTTCTCTCTCTCTCTCTCTTTCTTCTCTCTCTCTCTCTCTCTCTCTCTTTCTCTCTCTTTCGCTCCTCTTGTCAGAGGACTTCTTCAGGGAGAGAGGGTTCTCTTCCGGTCTCCGCGGTGTGTCTCACTGCTCTTCGCTCCGTCGTAACTTTTGCGCAAAGCCGGGACCCTCTCTCACTCTCTCTCTACCTATCTCTTTCTCTCAATCAATCTCTCTTTCTCTCTCTTTCTTTCTCTCTCCCGTTCTCACTCTCCCCCTCGCGCGTTCGCGCTCCCTCTTTCTCTGTCTGGTCCTAGGTAAGCGCGAAGAGAGGTAGAGTCGGACGGTCGGCAGGAGGTGGTGGCGATGGTGGTGGTTACCGGCACGTTGGTAGTGGTGGCACATCAGCGATACTCTAATGTATCCAATGAGTGCAGCGACATACGCCGGTAGTGGTGGTGTGGCGACGGTGACAGTGGTAGTTGTAGCGGCAGTGTGGCGGATCGGTAGTGGTAGAGAGGAGGCCAGGTGGGATCTCTCTCCTTGTCTTTCCCTCTCTCTCTCTTTCTCCCTTTCTCTCACATTCTTTCATCTATTCTAACTCGCTCTCTCTCCCTCAGTCTCGGCTCTCTCAGACTTCTTTTCCATTTCTTTATCTTTCTCTCAATACCTCTCTAGCGTACGCGAAATCTACGCACACTAGGCTGAATATATGGTCTGTACTATGTTCCTGTCTTCCTCATTCGAACGCATCGAAATAGAGACGCTCCTCATCGTCGCAATGGTGTAATATAAAAGCCCGTGCGCGTAATATGTAAGAATGGAGACAGAGAGAATAAGAGAGAGAGAGAGAGAGAGAAATGGCCGAATAAATCGACGATATACGCTGTCATTACGTTCGGCGCGCTAAATCATTATCGCCGCGCGATTATACCGCGATACACAAAACTGCGGTATGGAGCAAATATTTTTTAATTACGCGTATCGGCGTTAATCACGCGATAATGATACCTCGGTGAATATTTCGTGCTTTCACTCACTGTCGCTGATGTCGCTGCCGTGACATTAATTCGACGGCCAAACGCGATTGAAGTTCTGATCAGACTGAGAATTATCCCAAATCTGGAATTTATCTTCGCGCGTCACATTGCGTTATCCTTCGCTGATGGCGGGATTTCATGAAATGCGAAGCGAAGTGGAAAGAATAACGAGAGCATCGCAGGCCAGACAGGACAGACGAATACAATTTGAATAACTGAGAGAGGCGAAGCCGCGACTCGCGGTTACAAAATCCACAAGGGACATCAAGTTCTCGTAAAGCCCTGACGTTTACCACGCTTGCGAATGCGGCATTAGCATCGAGAAGTGCCACAAGTTTAGCTCGCCGTGTCATTTCGATGTCTCTTTAACTTGGCCCTCTATCTCTCTCCTTGTCTTTCCCTCTCTCTCTCTTTCTCCCTTTCTCTCACATTCTTTCATCTATTCTAACTCGCTCTCTCTCCCTCAGTCTCGGCTCTCTCAGACTTCTTTTCCATTTCTTTATCTTTCTCTCAATACCTCTCTAGCGTACGCGAAATCTACGCACACTAGGCTGAATATATGGTCTGTACTATGTTCCTGTCTTCCTCATTCGAACGCATCGAAATAGAGACGCTCCTCATCGTCGCAATGGTGTAATATAAAAGCCCGTGCGCGTAATATGTAAGAATGGAGACAGAGAGAATAAGAGAGAGAGAGAGAGAGAGAGAGAGAGAGAGAGAGAAGACTGCAAGGATCGCCGTGCGATCTCGGCGCTTCTTCCTGGTCCCTCGTGTGTCCTTCACAACTTCCTGACACGTTCCTTCCTCCACATCTCCGTTCGTTCTTTCTTTCGCACATTTCTTTCCTTCCCTCTTCGCGTTGTACCTGCAATTTCTACTCCGCCCTTTCATCCCTTCCGTTTTTGCATCGCTCGCTTTTCTCTCATTTCTTTTTTCTTCTTTCAATTCATCACTTTGGTTGTGGACTCCATACTGTATCCATACAATTTCTTACTCCGCCTCCTCATTCCGTCCATCTTTTTCTGTTTCTATACATCTTTTTTTCTTCCACCTCAGCATTGGTGATGTATCGCCACTCCTACGTCCTGACCCATGTTTCCTTTTCTCTGCCATTTTTCTATTATGCTATTATAACGCTTTAACCAGAGTCTCCTCTCTTTAATGCCAACTCATCGATCTTTCTATTCACTTCTTTCTTTTTACATTAACTCGCAATATATATTGTTGTATCTCTTTTATTTGTAAATTATCTTTGTATTTATTATCCGTCATTTTCAAATATAACTTTTTTAACTCATTATTAAAATTATGAAATCTTGTTTAGTGAAGAATAATCTATTTTCTGTTTATTAACTTTATTTGAAAACTCTTCTATAAATTCTAATATCGTTATCTAATTTGTTTCATGTAACCGAATTTATTCGAACGCCTCGCGCTTGTGTTTACCTTCTACGTCCTTGTTGTCTATCTCTGCTTATTAATTATATTTCCTTTCCTTTTTCAAATATTCTCAAAGTTCTGTTTCATGTATTAAGTAAGTCGACAACGAGTCTCGGAAGGAATCAGACGTGAATTAAATAAGTATCGTTTTCTTGTTAGATAGTGTCAATTCTCATTTTTAAACCGATATAATTCTACAGATTTTCCTACTCGCAGAGCCAACAAAGATCATATCATATCAATTTTTTCTCTCTTTAACTAAACATACTAAATTACGAAAATTACAATGTTTTTCTTATTGTTTGTCTGAAGAGAGCACCTTTCAACATTTTATCTCAAATGAAATGCAGGACAATTTGGATATATAAAAATTGAAAACTAAAATATTCTGTAACAAATCGTATGAATTAAAAACGCTCTTTTTCTATTTTTCCTACTCTCCTTTAACCTGCATTCTTCTTGTGTCTTTTGCGCGCATGAGAAGAATCGGCGCATTATCTTCAAGCGTTCACGAAACAACAGATCGATCGCTTTATCACTCTGGCTTTTCCTTTCTCTCGCCTTTCTCTGCATAACACTTCCGTCCACTTCTTCCTTTCTCTCTCTTTCTATTTCCCTCTCTGTCGTTCTTTTTCCTCTTTTGCACTCTTTTTCGAAAAAAACACAGGCGCAGCATAAAGATCTCTTTCTCATCAAGAATTATATCGACGATGCTGGTCGCTGGTTGCGGCGGCGTTTTACAAGCAATCGATCGCAAAATGCTTGAACGATTCGACGGTAAACACGGCCGGTTTAATGTCCGTTACCTCCGTTCGCCAGGAAACGTGGAGTTTCGTTCGATCGGCGAACACGTAGCTCGCAATCAAACGTAGAGAAAGAATCGAAACCGGTATAATTTTGGTGAAGTCAAAGATTTCGATGCTGCAGGCGAACGAAAACAATCTCCGCGCTTACATTTATCGGCATTGAAAAATAAAGTCGGTGATATTACATCGGTTTCAATTCTAACTTACGACATCATACTCTGACAAACAAATAAGAATTAAAGCACGCATTACGAGGATTAATTATCAATCGCTAGGTATGAGAACGCGTTTTCGTGAACAAACCATCATGTTGAAGGATAAAATACATGTGCATTAATAAATATACTGCTTCGTCATTATTTTATGTAACAAAGCCTTCATTGAAGTCGCGCGATTGTCTTCAGTCTTTTGAAACGAGCGTCGAGACGGGGTCAACTGAAAAGTGCGTTACGCAAGTCAACTGGGGTACGCAAAGGAACGCGCGTGTCGCTCGTTAACGAAAATCGCGTGTAAATGTTCGATTGCCATCGTAGATTTGTTATTTAGTGGCTAATATGCTGCACCGACGTTGCTTTATAATTCGCGACCTGACGAGCAGCTCCATTTTTTCCACCGTCACGGCGGATTGTCATCGACGATCGGCGAATCTGTGATACGCACGATGATTACAGCAATGCGACCGACGGCTATACTTAGCGCGCCAGACGAATCTCGTTCGAGGGCCGCGTGGAAAGGAGGTCGTGGAACAGCTGATGCAGCGAGTCCCGTGTGACGGCGCCTTTACGCGGTCTTCCTCCTTCCCGCCTTTCGCGTCTTCATCTGTAGAAAACAGCTGACGAAACGACGCTTGAATCGCAAAATTTATTTGATTCTTTTAAGACCTTTATCCAGACGTCGTACACTTAACGATGCACTTGGGAATGTCCGACATCATATCATGTATTCATAACTTTGTTAATTAATTTTTTAGATTTATAATATCTGTGCACACAAATATCTGCTAAGGCACATAAATTACGCATGACGAGTTTACATTACTTAACGTAGTAAATAATTTAACAAACATACGAGAATATGTATTAGTGCGTGATTATTTTAGTAAAAATAATGTTTTATAGTAAAGAAATTTAATTCAATACAATTGTAAAATTCTTCGATGTACGTATATCAAGTATAGTTAATATAAAAGAATCAATATAATAGTTTATGTGTCTTTTTTTTATCCGAAACGTTTCATTGCTAATCAATTTAGTTGTTGTTGATTACCTTCAGGTTGATTCGAATAATAAATATTCGCCAACCCGGGAGATTTACCCTTTTCGTATAACCGTGAAAAATGTCAACTGCTCAACCAATCATTTAATCGTTAATCGATGAGAAATCCGTGACCTTTTGTGGGCAAATATAGACTTACGAGCGGGTAATATCCCTCGTATACAGATTCCTGGAGATTAGCACGCCCGGTATCGACGATTAATCGATGTTTTTGCACGCTGATGTCTGTTTCGCGAATAAAACCTCGACCATGCACATTCGAAAGAGAAAAAGAAATAAATAAATATCGCTAGCGGGCGAAATGATTTATCACTGAATAATACATCGAGTCAAGCTGAATCGAATCGTATAAGAGCGAAGGCGTATTATTTCCGGAAGAAGCGCCGCGCATTTCTCACGCCTGCGTACGCGCAAATATTTGCACATCGCTATCACTCGTGCAATATATTAATCGCGCGGTATAATTATCACGCTTGTTTGATTGTCGCGAATCCGGTCCGTCGATTTATCCGACGACGATCGGTGATGCCGTTTGCGCGCTATTTATTTATTTATGATGCGGTCTAATTTACAATCGGTACGCGAGAGAAGGCCAAGCGGCGTTGCGTAATCGTTGTAGGGAGCACACGGCTGCTGTTTATCATTATGCGCGAAAAAGAGGAGAAAGAAGGAGAGAGAGAGAGAGGGGAGAATCGCAAGGTCCTCCTCCTCTCGTTGCCTCGGCAATACATGCAATTAAACACTTTGCTCTTACCCCCGTTCCCGCCTTCGTAATGTGTTTACGCTTTCGAGACTCTGAGCCTCGGCTTTTTTTAAAACGACATGTTCTTGCACTTACGATCGTTCGCTTTCTGAAAATTTTCTTCGATCTGTTTTCGTATATTATCATTATCTCACTTTATTTATTTTCGATTAAAATTTTTCAATTGAGAAATAAAAATTTAAATAATTAGAAATAAATCTTTAAATATTTGTGTCAATAAATTTCTCAATATCAAAAATACTAATTAAATTATAAAATATCAATCCATGTTTCGCTTTGACTGACAATATGAAAGTATCGTAATTTTTGAAATTGCAATAATTTATAAAGTTTTTCGGTATTATCTGTAATCTCCTTATCACAATCTAGAATACAACAACTGTTCTTAATTCAATGACTCATGCACGATTATAATTAGATACAGTCTTCTAATTCACTGATTTCATTTTTATAAATGTGACAGTCAAAATAAAATAAGAACACTGTTACCATTGTAATTATGAAAATATAAATACCTAATCCTTTTCCTTAATTCCGAAAATTAAGTATTGCTGTTGAACGCGTCAAAAGCAAAGATTAATGATGCAGAACGATATTTGAAAGGAGAATAATTTACCCTAATTTTTTTCTCTCGTGAGACAATTTCACCCTTCCTCTCGATACTACTTCCAATTCTGCTCCCTTCTCTTTATCTCGCCCAGCCCTTCTTATTAATCTTTTTTCATTCTCTTTTTTTACTCTCTTTCTCTCTCTCTCTCTCTCTCTCTCTCTCCTCCAGTCTTTTCTAACTGCCCTCGTCCAGACGAAGCGGTCGACAACGATTGTACTTGCACCTTTCTCACAGTGCGACGCACAGGTTCGATCATCCCTTCTTTCCGCGTCCCTTTCACTCGAGCCAACGAGCGAGAGAGAGGGCGAGTGAATCTCTCGGAGAAAGAGAGGTCGCGGCGAAAGGCAAAGGGAGAGGAAGTAGCAGCAAAGAACGTTAAGAGATAGCCGGAATGAGATGAGGGCGAGGGTGCGGGAAGAGGAGGAGGAAAGAGAAAGAGCGAGAGAGGATCCAGCTTGAACGTGTGTAGGTTTAGATCCTCTCGCGCGCATTTCGAGATGGGATTCGTTTTATTGCGAATCCGGTTTGTGCTTCCCGCGTTTGCACGACGTGCTAGCACGGCTATAAGAGCACCGAAGGGAGAGCGCGAGAAAGGAGGGTCCCGGGAGGGAGAGTTGCAGGAAAAGGAAAGGGCCGCGTGTGGGGAGGGAAACCTTCTCTCTTTCATTCCGCCAACGCTGTTGCTCCCGCCCTATCCTCCTTCCCCCTCTTGTCCGCCCTTTCTCCTCTTGTTCTATTAGTTGTTGCTGCGCGTTGCTGCTGAAACAGCCGCCACTGCTGCTGCTGCTGCTGCTGCTGCTGGTGCCTGCTACCGGCTGTCGGTCGGCTTGCCCGTCGCATGAGAGATAGTGGTGGTACAGTTGATGGAAGTGACGAAGGTGGAGGTGGTGCCCAGTTTCAAGGTTGCCACCTCATACTTGCGCGAGTCTCGCGCGCGAGTTACGCACGTTAACTAGGCATACTATGCCTCGCTCTTGTATATAACGATCGGGAATAAAACACCGATTCGTTGACAGCCACTGAAACTTTTAAAACTAAAAAGAAAAATTATTTTTAAAAAATGAAAAAATAAAAAAATATCTAAATTTAGAAGAAAATGCAAAGTATCTGATACCATGCATTTCATACTGTACTTAAATCTTTGATATATATTAAATATAACAACTTATAATAATTAAACTTTTTTCGAATTAAGAGATACGAGAATCTAAATAATATCACTAATAAAGCTCTGATTATTGACCAATAGCTAAAGATTAATAGCTAAGCTTTGTTTTTCTGCGCGTGCGCACCTATTGCAAAATATCGCTCTGGAAATACAACCACGTATTATATGCCATTTGACATAACAATTATGATGCGACTTTATTGCATACAGTAAAAGAAAAAAAAAGTACACATGTATCGGACTAATCGATGATCAGGCGAAAGGAATCACGGACGTTCCAGAGCGCTGCGCTTTTTGTCGTACGATGCTTAATGAAAGGCGGTAACACCTTTTCGCGGAAACATACGAGTGGATTCTAAAATAAGAACGAGGTTGCACGGGCGTGTGCGCTCGTCATTAGCATTGATGGGGCACTTATTTACGCGCTGCGCTGTTAAGCCGATCGAATCAACGATTTGCGATTTCTCGCGCGGCGGCCTCGAGCATCAAAATCATTGTCAATCTATGATGACTAACCATCGAAAGCTACGCGACCAGAGAAAATCATGCTCGCGAATATATTTTATAATTTTTTTAAATTGTACGTTGCGTGTAGAATGGACAGAGAGAAGAGTAGCTTTGTTTAAAATTGTCCTTAATACATTGTTAACTTGAAGAAACACATTCGATGAAGTCATCTCGGCGCGAAGGAGATAATCCGACTTCATTGCCGTCCTGCTTTCACGAGGCGAAAAGATATGGCCGTTAAGACCGAGGAGCGTCTCGGAACTATTCGCGTAATGATTACAAGATGGGCACATCTATTTATGCACATATTTGCGCGTCTTGCAAAATATCAGCATGCCGAGCTCGTTCGCCGAGCGAATGTGTGGCTTTAGGTCGCGACAAACGCTTCTCTTTGTAACTCTCCTCCGGCGCGGCAGCCGCGCGCCCATTGACAAGGCAATCAGTCACGTTTGTAATAAAAATTAGCGAACTACTCTTTCATAATTAACATATTAAATGGCACAGATGTGATTAAATAGATAAAAAGTTGCTACGTCGAATTAAATTAAAGATTAAATTTTAGCAAATTTGCCGCTTGCTTCGAACTAGACATCTTCGAAACTTGCATTATATCCCTTTATATTGTCCTTAAACACAGCACTACATAATAAAATTAATATTTGAAAATAAATTGAAAAAAAAATTGGAAAATAAATTGAAAAATATTAATATTCTTTTCCCCTGCCAAGAGAGTGAATTGGATATATTAATACGCTTCATATTATTGTATATTATTGCTCGAGAATTTCCTCGCGCCCCAGTTTGCAACCCCGATGCCTTAGACAATTGAAAACGTGCGAAACTGATTGCGTAAGCCTGACATCGTTATGTCGTTTTATTAAGTGTGTAAGAGAGACATGTCGCGCCCAACGTTTCTCTCGTACATGCGCCTCTTATCACGCGCGCGGATCTGTTCTTGTTTCAGTCAATAAAAACTCATCCGCTAATCGCTCGTCACAAAGATTTTAATTACCTTGAAGAGTCCCGCTTACATCTCCGAGCGAAGACGCGCGCGTCGTCCATCGCGCCGCTTTATCCCATTCGACGTTTCCATCGGCGATTTCTCGCCGACGAGATTCCTAATAGACGATCGCGAGCCCGTAACTCTCGTAATAGAAGAAAATGCGATTGTGCTATCATCGCGGGGAACGCAGTAATAGAGTGTAGTAATGGCTCCCGGACTGATGTCATGCGGTAACCTTCTACTTCGTATGTAGTAGTTGACAGAAATACGCTAGCGTGTCCGCTCCCGTGCTCCCGTTCGTCGAAATAGAATCGAAGCATGCGAGTATTCTCGCCCCGGAAGGTATTTTCCGCAAAAATGCAATCGTAAACAAGCTTCCTGCCAAGGAATATCCCAGCTAACTTTGTGGAACGCGTCGTCGCGAAGAAGATGATTAACATTTTCTGTAATTTTTCTGCGTAGATAAAAGTGTTTTCCAAAGTATGATTCACGCAGAGAATAGTATCTTAAATAACACGAGGATCTTTAGCTGACACTAATAATAAATAATAAATAATTAGAAAAGAGATAATTATCTATAATTCTGTCATTGTGAAATAAAATGAACATTGATACATTCTCATCAAATATTAGATTAATTTTTTCATCAATTGTTCTTTTTTTTCTATGTTCTCTCTTTTCCCTGTTTGTTCCGCATAATCTTGTTTGGCGGATCAAATTACCCGATAATATAAGGTCAATGTGTCTCCGGGGAAAAAATTAATATTAAAATTGTATCAGATTGATAAAGCGCATCACTCATTATCAATGCGATTTTTGAAAGTAAAAGGCGAGTTGCGCGATCGCGAAAGTTTTCGCGAAACGACGGAGCACAGATCGTGACGAATCTGCGCGTTGGCGACGAACGATAAGGTCTTTTTTCCACGTACGTGGCCAGATAATAAGCCGCGAGACCTCGACTTTCCAAAGAAGAATACGCGCTCGCTTGCGCGCGCGTACACGCGCGCCTCGCCGTAAGGAAAATAGGAAAAAAACAACGACGAGGTTGCATAAGAGGTCGTCTTTCTGAAACGACAGTTCTCGTACTGTCGATAGAAACGGTTAGAGTTAGAGGCGTTGACGCAATCGCGCGGCATCGGTCGGAGTCGATGCATCCAAGTGACAAGAATCGAGAAGAAACACGCGCAGAAGCGAATGTCGGCACTTGTACGAGTATCATAAAGTTATTTCTAGAAAAATTGTTGTTTTTTAATTTCTTTGTCAATTGCTAATTGTAAATCGAATACGAAGAGTATAGGCGACATAACTTGTATTAAATACGCAGGAACGGAAACCCTTCTCTTCCTCTCTCTCTCTCTCTCTCTCTCTCTCTCTCTCTCTTTTTAATTAAGAATACAATTTACATACATATGAAACTTCTATAAAGCAATTATATAATCTCAATAAAAGGAACATGCACGAGATAAAGATTAGGAATGATCGCGGCGAAATGTCGTTCAATCATGCAGCGACGGTTCGCGTAACTGATTAGATTCTTACAATTCACGCAAATTCGCATCACGTCACATATTGATTCACGGTCATTCCTAACTACGTTGTTCGCATATCTCGGCTTTCTTTTCTATAATCGCTTTCTTGTCGCCATGCACAATATTTTTACATATTTTAGATGACGCAGTTGCAACAGTATTTTTGTGACAGTATTTCTCCACCATATGCTTATATTTGTTGCATCCAATCACGATTTTCCGTGATAACGAGTTATTGCTCTTATCTCATTTCTAGAAAGTATTTGAAAGAATGCACACTGTCTTCAGTGCGATTATCGACGATAAAAACGCGAGAAATATTTCATCATACAGAGAATCGATGTATAGAGAAATAATGCGAGCTTAGAAAAGCGCGGTTAAGAAATTTCAAAGGAATATTTTAAGAATTTTTCCTCTCTCGAAATACACGACTATATTGTGTGGCGAGGAGAAAGATATATATATATATATATATATATGTTGTGCACTACCGCTAGAAAAATATAACGCATTATTACGTTAATTGATTCCACGTGTTCCACGATGGAGCGCGTTGTCGATTGCATTGAAATAAAAAATTATTTACCCGGTTTCTCTCTAGGATTTATTGTAACATCGCCGCGACACGTGTGGAATCCGCTATCGATTATTGTTGACAGAATGCATACTCGAGATTAGAAACGGAATCGTGCTTTCTTTAATAGAACGGCGCTAATTGTTGATATTTTGAGAGCAGCCGCGGCGCGATAAAACGGTCTATACGATAAATCGATCGGTACAATCTTCTGTTACCTTGACTTGACACATACACGATTAAAACACGCATTTAATGCGCACGTGCACGCGTGCACCTTCCCGCGCGTTTTTCTCCACAATCCTGATCTTTTTCGCCCTGCTTTCGAGCGCAGCAGACGCGACGTTGCATTCACGCATCATTATGTAATGCCGTAACGTTATGCGAGCGTTTCGCGCTCTCGATGCCTTGCACCGTTGCGGTCTCAAGGTCCCCACATTGTTATTTGTACGTCGCGTTAACGCGTCTCGATGCGGTCCAGGGACGTGATACGACGCGAAAATCTCGTCGTGTTCGTGCGAAGGAAATTTCTCTCGTACATATATCTATATATATGTATATATATATATACAAGCTTTATGAAATAATTGGATTGGCATTTGAATTCGAGTGGACAACAAGCCTTTATTACGTAGAAACTTAATTTTCTCTGAAACCGCTTTATTAACAATCATTTTGTAACTCGAAAAAATTATATTAGTATCGGCTACGTTTTAAGTCAAGACTAGCTATTGAACGATAAAAAAATAATATCTGTAATATCAAATTAAAATTATAAAATTTTAAAACCCGTGCGCACGTCTGTCTCTTCTATATTTTTCTTCATTTTAAATAATAAGGAAAAATAAGTAAAGCAAAGTGAAAGAATTTATTCAATGTTTACGTATGTAAGACGTGTTAAAAGATGAATCTTTAGAAATCTTTGAGTTTTCGTAAAAATCTTTTTTTTTTACTAATAGAGTAAACCATATTTACGTCACGTCGCGACCCCTCAAATTATCTTTGAATGGGTTAGAGAGTTGAAAATAAATCTCACTCATTCAAAACTTTTCCCTTTTTCAGCTAGTGTGCGAAATTGTTTCGCAATAGGCTGGACTAAGAAAATGCTCCAATAAACAGTCGGAAATAAAAAACGTCAAATGCAATAATTTTGACAATAACGAATCTTTCGTCTCCCACATCTCTGACCTCGTAAAACAGGATCGCAGGATGGCTGTGTATTTCGAGAAAATCGCTCTTTTGTCGCAAGGTTACCCTTTTTTTCTCTAACAATATATTGCTCTATTTCTATTCCAGTTTCTAGTTTAACTACTCTATTTTTTTTTCCTCTTCGTTATAATCGTAAAAGTTAAACTTCTGTTAGATATAGGTACTGACAATCGGTTTCGAAATTTTCATTTCCGTTTATTACAGGTCGTAAATATTCATTTTCTGACCGTATTTGTGCACTTGGTAAAACTATTCTAAAATATCGCACATATTGTGATGTAATCTAATTATTTTTATTTCTGAGATAACATCACAATAGGTACGTCACTTAGATTTATTTTTATTTCTGAAATAAAAATAATTAACTATATCATATTATTATTTTCATTATAAATCTTATATAGCAGTACATTTTGAGATATGAATATAGATATAAATTTAAGGAGATATAATAAACTATAATTAATAATAAAATATAAGAAGATATAAAATTTAAGGAGATATAATAAACTTTAACTAATAATAAAATAATTTTGTAAATTACAATTTCTCATGCTTTCTATTAATTCCGAAATAGTATTATTGATATGTCCTTCTATCATCTCTCTGTCTCTCTCTTTCTCTCCCTTAATAAATTGAAGAATATCTCTTCTATAATTATATATATGTATATATAAATGCAGTATACATTCTAGATCATTCATATAACTGAACCCAGCGATTTAAAGAAATAAACACCTTCTGATGCTTATTATTATCTTACCGCGAAAACACTAATTTAGAGACAAGAATTTTATAGATAACACATACGAGGATCGTCCGAGAAAAAGAATAATACTTCATATCCCGCTGTATACAACAACAAGGGAGAGGAATGGATAATCTGTTGATATTACCAACGAAAGAGAGAGAGAGAGACGTGGAGGATAGAGAAAGAGAGGACAGCACGTATATACATGAAAGAGATGAAGTGAGAGACGCGGAGAATGAAAGAGAGAGAAGGAAGATCTCTCGAGATCATGAGGGCGCAGTCGGTGAGCTCCAGGGGGGCGGCCAACAGGCGCAGAAAGGGATGGTGGGGGACGGAGATACACACACACGATACAAACCAAAGGCGTACGCGCGCTCGCCTCTGATAAGGTCTTATCGTGTGAAAGCACCGTGGCCTACTTACACTCGGTGCGCACTTATATGCGTCACTAATGCCCGCGCGAGCATTCATGCACGCACGTACGCACGCACGCACGCACGCACGCACGCACGCAGCGCGTTCGGCATGTGTACACACGCGTACGTCGCACGGCTCCGCTGCACTCAAGCACGAGGGCGAGCACGCGTGAACGTTGAACGCTTGTTCGCGCGCAAGCCGAGAATTTTCTCGATTTTTTTTCTCTTTCATTCTCTTTTACCGCGCTCTCACCGGCTTCTTCTCACTCGAGAGGCCATCTTGCCAATGTTGTTTTGTCGATGCTCACAAAGTGCATACGCGGCGGACGGAAGATGAAGAGGGACGCCGGCCTTGGATGCATGATAGAATGATTGTTTGACATTCTCTGTAAAATAATCGGAAAATAATAGTCGACGATAGCAGTTTATAGGGAAATCAAAAAGTCGCATAGGTACAGTAAATTTCAGAAAATTCGTTCCAGAAAAGCAAACGCGGTGTCCGCGAAAATCGAAGAACGTTTCCGAAAGTTTGTGTTTTTAAAAACCATTCTCCAAAAAATAGAAGATCCCTTTCTATCAGTGTCTCAAATGCACAACCGTACTTTTGACTTAAATATAACAGAGTACACACTGTTTTCTCAAGGTGTTTGCTTTTTCAGAAAAGGCTTTTTGCGAAAAAGCCGCTTTTATACAAATCAAGAGATAGTGTAGACGTCATAAATATTTTAAATATGTAAATAGATTACGAAAATGTTATTTGCATGAAAATTTGTGACACGTAACTGTATAGAGAATGGAGAAGCGTACAAAACGGACAATGCGACGATGATCGTTGACCTCGGTATTGCGTTTTGCCTTGCATAACAATGCATTCGGTACACTGTTATTCGCACCTGTGAAATCTTTGAAAAATTTTGTTCGGCACGCTCGATCATATATTGTACATCTTTCGAACCTGAATCATTTGTCCTTTATATAAAAAAAAAATGTAAAAGAATTTCTCTCAATTTTTAAGAAAGCATTGAATATACAGGAAACTGACCAGGATACAAGAGCGGCAATGATCTGTGAACAAAAGAATACAAAAACTGATGAGAGATAAATGTCACAATGAAATATACGGAAATAACTCTATGCAGAAAAATGGAGTATAGACAGGAAGATAAACAAGAAAAGTTGCCAATAGTATTCTTTCTCTTCTTTCTTTTGGATTTTCCGCTTTAATAGAAAACCTTATCTCCTAATTATCGTTGATGTAAATAAAGTATGTCGCACACAGGAAAAGTCTGTATGGTTAGAAGAAGGAAGAGAGAGGATGATGTAATTTCAAGAAGTGAAATCTGCTATTATAATGTCTACATCTAATAAAATATATTAGAGTATATGATTGTTTTATATCATACACGCGCATACGTGAAATATTGACATACATTAAACGCAAAGAATGTCCAGAAAATAGCTTTTTAATCTTACTACAGACATGAAATAATATCGGTAATAGTTATCAAGACATGGTAGTAACATTTCGCGCGTCGTTTAACTTTACATTAAGTACTGATAAGGGAAACGTGAGCAAAAAAATTATGGTAATTTCTTATTTGTTTGTGCCTGCTAGTAAATATGTAAATTCGAGACATGCAAAATGACTGGTTTGTGACTATCTCTGTCACGAAAAGGTTGTAGTCAAAATCAAACCTTGGAAAAAAAAAATATGTACCATGTGCCAAGAACGGCGTATTTTCCTCTTTCCCGATATCTGTTCGGGATTAAAGATAGAATTTATACAAAAATTTGCCAAAAATTTGGTCAAAAACTAGAAAGGCATCTAACGTCTTTTTGATAGCGCGGCGTCTCGTATCTGATAACACGAGTTATCGCTCCGCGCGTGTCGAGCTAAACGAACTTTCAGGAACACGTGGAAAACATGGACGATCCGCGGGAGCAAATGCAACACACGCGTGTATGCGTACGGCGGTGCCGTTGCGAAATTGGGTCATTCGGAAATTGAAACGCTCGTGTGGATAACTGCGCCTGAAGTTTCGCTGATAAGGAGATGTGGAATAGTCGCGGATACTTATCATGCTCACGTATTGACGAGGCGCCGTTGAACAATTTTCTTTCGTGTCGCGCCAGAAACGAGAGAATGGATTTCGGCATCGCTGATTTATTCTGGAGTCTTTCCGCTTCTACATCGATCGCCTCTCTTGTTTTTAATGATGCAGTTAAATATACGGCACTGAAGCATTGAAATCGCGAAATAAAACGACTAATTATTTATAGATAGGGACATTCTCATGGCACGCGTTGTACATATATAGATCTAGTTTAAAACTTGATTGTCTCTAAACGTATTGTTACATGTAGCATATACGTGTATTCTTTCGTAAATAATTTTTTAATTAAAAAAGTTATAATGTAATTTTATATAGATTTTTAAAAATTATTTCTATAATATAAAAATGTTATAAAACATCAATCTACATATTTATAATCATTTATTAATATTTTTATTATAGATAGTATTTAATATATAATTTTTTTATTAAATATATATGTGTAAATTTGTATTATATTAATAAATAAATATTAAATGTACTATATTAACATACTACCTATAATAAAAAAGATAATAAATGATTATAAATATTATCTGTCGCATTTATATATATTCTTTCTTAATGAATTCTTTATTAATACATAAATTAAAAAAAAAAATTTAATTTAATTTAGTTTTAAATGTACTTTCTATTTTTATTCATGGTTGTATTGCTTCCGTGGTGCAACGTCCTATATCAAAGTATACGTGTTTTATCTAGTTACATATTATCTTTCTCAGCCGTCGCCCCGTATAACTAGTCGAGTTTCATTATAATAACCTCGAGACGATGAAAAGTCGAATGACATCTGTATAAGTCACCTCGACATGATTTCTCACGTCAGTTTCCAATTAGGATTTAATGATTACGAGGTATCAATGAATAGAAACAAAATGAGAAGACATTTTATTTTACGAAGAATGTCGAAACTGATTATAATTGTTGTTTTGTCCAAAAAAAGCAAAGTAATCATCACAATATACGCAAAAATGTTTGTGCGTCTTTGCTAATTAATGAAAATAAAAATTTATACATATTTATAATTTGTATTATAATTTGTTAGCATTTTCTCAATATTAACAAAACATTAATTTTGTCCTCGGGGGGCGTTATAAATATTTAAATAACGTAATTCCAAGCGCTACATAATTAATTATAAAATTTATACTAATTATATATCATATTTATAATCAAGCGCGTATAAATGTCTTTTTAATATATTGAGTATTGAGTTTTATTATCTGTCCACTTTCAAATTGCAAATAAAAATGCAACAACGAAAAGACATCTGACAAGTCCACAAAATTCCGAGAATGAACATATTTTTCGTCAATCATTAAGAACTTTCAGTTTGTAGGCTATGATGTGACACTATTATCAAAGATTCACATTAAGTCATCAACATATGTCGTGTCACATGAATGACATAGAAACGAGGAAAGAGTTAACAAGTACATTTTTCAAATCTTAACACACTAAAGTTACAGCCTTGAACGGATGTATAGAAGAAGCATAGACACCATTTGAGACCGTAAAATGTAATCTCCACTGACTTTGTGTTAAATATAATCATAAGGTCTCTTTCTTTCTCTCTTTCTTTCTCTCTCTCTCTCTCTTTCTCGATATAATTAATGCATGTGAAGGTAATAAATATTAGACAACTTGTAGAGAGAAACGGTTATATCAAAGTTTTAAAAGCTAGGGAGTTAATGCGAGTACACCTGTCATAATTGCTCTCCACGCTTATCAGCTAACTTATGTTGCATTGTTTTTATTTTGTCAGAGAAAATTATTTTATTTTAAGAAACAAATAAAATATATTGAAATAAATATATCGCAGCAATTTTAGAAATAAGTAGATAAAAGAAATAAATTTTTTGAAACAGATGAATTATATATATAATATAATATATTATCATTATACCATAACTCCAAACATCCTTAACACATTATGATATAAATATATATAAGTCTTATACATAAATGTGTGTAAGTCTTTCATCTACTTTTTTTTAATAATAAATCTTTATCTTTGTTTAACTCGCACTATCTTTGCAACGATGGATGTGCAAAAAAAAAAAAATGAAAATTATCTGTATATCACCATTTTATATACGCATTATGCGAATGTCCAGGAATCTATAGAAACTATTCACATCTACATTTTACCGGGGTAAAAGGTCCAAGGACGGTGATAAAATTAATTTCATGAAACTATATCATTGGTATAAAGCTTTCGGCAAAATCAAACATACTTGTAGACGGAAGAGATGAATATAAGTCGCCAAAAATCTCTCTCTCTCTCTTTCTCTCTCTCTCTTTCTCTCTCTCTCTGTATTCTTCAAAAACGGACAAGAGAAACGGCCGTTTGGCATTATGAGGCATTTACGAGAACATTTACGAGCGCTCGGTTGGAAATGCCTCAGATTGTTATTGGTTTCAACATCCAAATTATAGGATTTTTTTTCTAATCTGTGTTACCCTGTCTCCGGTTCCCTTCCGTGTTTTCTTTTCTCCGATTGTATGAAAAAAAGTTTCAGGAAATTTGGCCTGACTATCTGCCCGAATTGTATTTTGTTTGTTCTCTCTTCTCTTTTCCTTTTTTTTTCTTCTCTTCTTCTATCCATCCGTCTTGTGCAAGAATATCGCCACGTATTAACCGACATAATTTTCACTCGCACGTTTCTTGTCTCTTTGCTTTAGTTTTTCTCGTAATTTTTTGCGAATCGACCGGCCGAGACGAAGGACCATTGTTTCTCTTATCCTTGAGTCAAAAAGGATAGAAATTGCCCTCAATGCGTATTATACATATTGCACGTTTTAAGGGCACTGCGGTACAATATTAGAAAAAACGAGAAACGGGTTATTGCACCGTGTCCATCAGGAAAACTATATCAGTGAAATCGGGTATTTGCAGCTCTTGCCGTTCAACCCTGTGCTAAATTCGACGAAACAATTTTATCTCATCCCGTGTTGGAATGTAGCTCTTTAGAAAATGTAACTCTTAGAAATTATTTATCGCGCGAAGGAAAATCTCAAATATACGTATTGATACAAATTCTCCAAAAAACGTACAAAGAAAAAGAAATTTACTTTAGTAAATTTAGCATTCATATTTCATAAATTTAGCGTTGCTCTTTTTACAGCACTTTATAATATCTTTTAATAAAAGAAATTTGGGGGGGGGGGGAGACACTCTGCTAGATCTCTCTATATTTTTTTTCACGTTTAATATTTCCATTGATTCAGCATCACGCGGAAGTATCAATTTCATCAGCGCAAAGTGCTATTTGCTTAACGATTACTTTCGCGCGAGAGGAGTATCGTACGTCGCACGGAGGATCTAGTTGCTCCTACCTCTTTATCTCCTGGCGGTGAAATGGGAGCAAGGTCCGGAGAGTTAGGAAGAGGTTGCTAAGATGCAATAAGTGGCTCTCAGCCAAGCGGTTGGCCAAGTGACTGACTCGCGGGAAAATAGATCTTCCCGTGAATTCATCCGAGCCAATGCGACATCGGCGCGCGAGCTTTTCTATCGACTCATCCAAAAATCACCTCGAAACATGAAACTATAAAGCGCCCATCGTAAATCATCATGAAGCCACACACAAAAAAAAACCGTACATTAATATTACATTTGCAATGCTGCATAAATGTTAAATACTAATGGCGTATTTTGATAATATTTGTTACTGGATGAACTATTTTGTCGACTATAATTAATTAATCGAGTATAGTTAATTTATCTAGAGATCGATTCTTCAGACTGTTTAAATAAGATAAATTGTTTCATTCATAATCAATTCGATAAGTTTGTTATCAAAAATGGTTTATCTAAAAGACTCTCGAGAATTTACAAAACACCTACAGATTTGAAAACAACTCATAAAAAATTGCGGTTACTCTCTCTTTTTTTCAAGTGCATAGGGACACAGTCCGGAGGGGTTAATTAACTTTAGAATTTTGTAAGCAGCACCAAGCGCACACCCCGGCCCGGGCGCGCGATGGTCCTGTGCCATGCATCAGGTAGCTTTATTCGAGCTCGGCAAAAGGAAAGTGCCGTTTCCGCGACCACTTCCTCCTGCTGTGAGAAGGGCAGGAAGCCTTCCTCCTTCTCCTTTCTTATTTGGATCAAGAGAATACTTTTCGCCGAGCTTCTACTTGTTGCCGGGCTTCTCGACCCCCGCTTCTTACTGTATTTCAACGGCAGCGCGGATCACCGGTACGGGGAACGTTTGGTTATTTTACTTTCAATTTCGTTTCGTCGGCGCACTCCGGCAGTTGAGAAAATTACGTAAGCGGGCCCCGTAACAGCGGAGAAGAGAGGAGAAGGGCCGGTCGCGCGAGAGAGCCGCGTGTCGAAATAATAGTGGCCACTCTTATTATATATTCGTTGCCAACATTAACTCGGACCGTACCTTAAGATTTCACTGATGATCGCCTTCGGGAAAGGAAAAAGGATTTAGAGGCACAAATATTTTTAGCGTAAAATGTACGAATGATTATAAAATTTTCTATCTCTTACAGGGTGTCCACTCAAATCTTCTAAAAAAATTCCTTGGAAATTCCTTGATTTGCCAAGTATTTTTATTCATAATTTCAGGAAAGGAAAATGTTTTAAAGATTTTTTGGTTCAACTTCTTGAAATAAGATTTTTTATTATATGTGTTTTCAAATGGTTTTCACTCATAGGAAGGAAAAACACAGAGCCACTTAAATTTATAATATTAGATTTGCAAATGTATTGTAAAAAGACTGAATAGCTTTCGTAAACCTTTTTCATTTGCATAATATTTTCATCTTTTATCACTAAACATTACAATAAAGAATATGTATCTTATATTTAATATTTTTTTAAAACATTGAATGATGATTTTTTTAGATACAAAAAAAAATCTCCGAGAATTTCAGATTTTCCGTATTTTTCCAGGGAGTAGAGACATCCTTTTTTTAACATGGCTAATATACATATACACTGATATAATCTTTTCATTTATACCTGTAATTTTACACGTTAGTCTTCACCAAATTCAATGAAAATTAGAAACCAACGTATAAAATTAAACTATTTTCATATACAATGTTACAAGTGCTTTCTCGTATTTTAAACTGTTTTCACTTAATTTTCAGAGGCCCTTTATTTTCCGACGGTCAGCAGGAGCACATAAAGAAGCATTTACAGGGCGGTTAGGCTAAGAGCTGTGAAAACAAGCTAAACCCACATTTTGCATTATATAGTTGCTCATAGTAGCGGTAATGAAAGAATATCGTTTACGACGCATTGAGAAGCTTCCGCTTTCCCTAAGCTTTCTCGCGCCTTGTCGATCTCTTAGAAATATAACACTCTTTGCTGCAGTCGGATTAACTGAGATTGTTGAAAGGACCACTTGTTGCGCTACCGTAACTTCTTGCTACCAATAATGTCAGCCACAATTGGATAATGTCCCACTTTTAGAAAATGCGTGACGAAACCTACTTATACAAGAGTCCAAGGGTCTTGGTTGTTTAAAGAGTCATTAGATATTACACGAGTGTACTTTATCGTCTTTTCTATCTAAAAACCTGAAAAAATTGAAGGCTTATTTCGCCCCGAATAAACGAGGATGAAGGGCGTATATTTGAAATTGAGAGCATACCTTATATTTTTATAGCATTTGCCTTGTCTCGAGATCGTAAAAGGCAAATAGAAAAAAAAAAACACGATAACGTAAAGGAGGAAGAGATGCCTCCTCCCACTAGATATATTGTGCGTACGGCCCTGTCGTAATCAGGCGGACTGTCGCAACCGCGCACTGTGCGTGAATACGCGTGTCCCTCGGTTCACGTAGTCGACGTGCACAAGCGTATAAGCGCGTGCAGGCCGCTATTTATAGAAACGACGAAGACGAACAAAGTAGAAGTCAAGGAAGATGGAAGGCCAAGAAGAAAGCACGCCGCGATCCCAATTCTATCGCGACATCCGTAGGTATTCGTCGATCTATTTTTTTATTTCACGTTCTAGCAATATATATTGTATAATCATTATCAATATTTTACAATTTGTTGCCGACTTGAATAATTATAAATGAATCTCTCTTTTAGACAGAAATAGAGCAAACATAAAAATCGTATAAAAAAAAAAACAAAAAAAAAAAAAACAAATGTCAATAATATTCGAAAAGATAGGCGGAACGTAAATCCCTGATATCTAATCAAACGAGCTTAAAATTGTTTTTGCGCCCGTACAGGAAATCCGGTTTAACGCTACCCATGAAACGTGCTAGTCTTCACCAAAAAATGGGAAAATGGAAATGTATGCAATTAAGAGAAAAAAAAAAAACGAAACAAGATCGCGCTCTCGTTAGCCTGACCTATTTCTCGTACAATTGCATAAACGCGTAAGCTTGCATGCTTATTTATAGATGAGGAAGGTCGGGAAGAAAGCGCCTAGACCGTTTGACCGTTTGGCAGAGGCAGCTGCCGAGCAATCATCCAGACGGGTCACTAATAATATCACCCGAGCGTTGTGTAGTTGAGAAACTTGTTGAGGCGCGATTAGTAGTTTATTACAGTATTTAAAAAAAAAAAAAAGAAAAAAAAAAAAACAAAAAAAAAAAAAAAAAAAAAAAAAAAAAAAACAAATGTCAATAATATTCGAAAAGATAGGCGGAACGTAAATCCCTGATATCTAATCAAACGAGCTTAAAATTGTTTTTGCGCCCGTACAGGAAATCCGGTTTAACGCTACCCATGAAACGTGCTAGTCTTCACCAAAAAATGGGAAAATGGAAATGTATGCAATTAAGAGAAAAAAAAAAAACGAAACAAGATCGCGCTCTCGTTAGCCTGACCTATTTCTCGTACAATTGCATAAACGCGTAAGCTTGCATGCTTATTTATAGATGAGGAAGGTCGGGAAGAAAGCGCCTAGACCGTTTGACCGTTTGGCAGAGGCAGCTGCCGAGCAATCATCCAGACGGGTCACTAATAATATCACCCGAGCGTTGTGTAACGATATTTGTTGCGTATCACGGGTGAAACAATATCGCTCCCCGTCGTTAAAAATCGTGGAACTTTATAAGGCAACGACAGCGTTAACGACTTTCTAAGTAGCCAGAGATATTTCTATATTTATATCTCTGTGGATGCTGCTAAGCTTATTCGCGGAACGTACTACAACATTTCTTTGCGTTTATCCGATGCGGTAAAATAAAGGAACTCATGTGAACAATACAAATATGGCTTGATAAAAATATAAGCATCACACAGAAGTATAATTCTTATAAAACTTTTAGTACAAGATATTTCTGTATGTCTTGCACTTTTGTTTTAATATAAATCCTATAAGCTCGCTATATTATGTATTGAATAATAATAATTTTAAATTATTTATTGATTGATTTCCATAAATTCATTTATCATTATAAAATAAATACCTTTCATCAGTAAGTAACAGCGGAACTTCATAAAAGATAGCATTAAAATATTACTAATTAATGAGACTAATAAATAAATGATTCTATTCATTTCAATAGAAGCGCTAATTTTAACAAACTGTCCGCGAACGTTTTGAAATAAACTTAAAAAAAAAAAAAAAAAAAAAAAAACAAATGTCAATAATATTCGAAAAGATAGGCGGAACGTAAATCCCTGATATCTAATCAAACGAGCTTAAAATTGTTTTTGCGCCCGTACAGGAAATCCGGTTTAACGCTACCCATGAAACGTGCTAGTCTTCACCAAAAAATGGGAAAATGGGAATGTATGCGATTAAGAGAAAAAAAAAAACGAAACAAGATCGCGCTCTCGTTAGCCTGACCTATTTCTCGTACAATTGCATAAACGCGTAAGCTTGCATGCTTATTTATAGATGAGGAAGGTCGGGAAGAAAGCGCCTAGACCGTTTGACCGTTTGGCAGAGGCAGCTGCCGAGCAATCATCCAGACGGGTCACTAATAATATCACCCGAGCGTTGTGTAACGATATTTGTTGCGTATCACGGGTGAAACAATATCGCTCCCCGTCGTTAAAAATCGTGGAACTTTATAAGGCAACGACAGCGTTAACGACTTTCTAAGTAGCCAGAGATATTTCTATATTTATATCTCTGTGGATGCTGCTAAGCTTATTCGCGGAACGTACTACAACATTTCTTTGCGTTTATCCGATGCGGTAAAATAAAGGAACTCATGTGAACAATACAAATATGGCTTGATAAAAATATAAGCATCACACAGAAGTATAATTCTTATAAAACTTTTAGTACAAGATATTTCTGTATGTCTTGCACTTTTGTTTTAATATAAATCCTATAAGCTCGCTATATTATGTATTGAATAATAATAATTTTAAATTATTTATTGATTGATTTCCATAAATTCATTTATCATTATAAAATAAATACCTTTCATCAGTAAGTAACAGCGGAACTTCATAAAAGATAGCATTAAAATATTACTAATTAATGAGACTAATAAATAAATGATTCTATTCATTTCAATAGAAGCGCTAATTTTAACAAACTGTCCGCGAACGTTTTGAAATAAACTTATGAAATGTCCTCTAAATTTTATACAGAATGTGGTTTCTTCACGGCGCGGAGGTTTGCGAGTACCACACAGCAGTCTCTCGAAAGTACGTAACTATGTATCATGTTTGTCGCCGACCTATTTTTCCGGGCCGTAGTTGTAGAAACGCTTCACGCCCGTAAAGCTCGCACGCACCCGCGTGTCTGCTTCTGTTGCGTGTATAAAAGGCACGCACGTACGTGTATTTATAGACAGGGAGGAAGGTCGCGAAGAAAGCGCGGCTAGACGCGCGATTCGTTTCGACATCGTTTCCGGCGCTGACCCATTTCGTTCACGATTCTTTTCGACATCGGTCCAGTCAGCATTCTGACCCACTTTAAACGTACGATAGTCTCACGTAATTTTATTGTTACGTTCGTCGCTTTTAACGAACGCGAGGGCGGCGGCTTACACGAATCACGTTTACTTAATTGTTAATTTGGGAATGTGGTAAAAGTTAAATGTCAATTTAGAGAGAGGAAACGCTTCCTCGAATCGCTTCTATTTCGAATTATGTTTTTTTTTTCTTTCTACAAAAAGATTTTCTCTTATATCTGTATAAAATCGTTGTATTTATTGTATTTTATGTATAATAATAAATGTACATAAAATATTAATTGAATTATATTATGTAATTGATAAATTCACTATATTTTTTCAATTATATATTATAAATAATGAAGATATGACCATTTTCTATTATGATTGTCTGGAGTAAAAACTTTATCATAAAATGTGCAAACAACTCTTCAATATATTGAAAGATTTTATTTCATGCAAAAAAGATATTAAATTTTTGAAGATTATAGAATATAAGGACTATAGAATAGAGAGAGAGAGAGAGAGAGAGAGAGAGAGAGAATTATGTTGAAATTATGTTTTATCACAAATGATTGTAATTTTGAAGCAAAAATATCATATCTTTCCCACACATTGGATTTCTTCCAAAAACTGTAAATACCTTCGAGATTAAATCGACTTGCATTGGGTAGTTGATTGATGAATTAGATAAACCTGTTCATTCTATATATCATATCTAGATGATTCACGCGCGATGATTATAAAGATTAAGTAGTATAAGCTCGTTTTTTAAACTGTGTGGTTGAGCAGACGAAAAATTTCTAGGGCAGTCATTAAAACGTCCACGAGCGAGTAAACCAACCAAATATCTGGCCCGGTTGAAGAGAAGGAAAGCAAACAGTATGATTCTTTCTTTTTCCCCTCGCATGCACACATATACGTGCATACACAATCTCAGCCGTAGCAGCTCGACGACCTATTTTCGTGACAATCGTGAGCACGCTCATACATGGCCACGCATAATGCACGCACCTATAGACTATCGCGCTGCCAATGTTCTCGTAATCAAGCTGCGCGTGATCTTGCAGCCGGTACGATCGTGAAACAATACGTTTCGTTGTCATAAAATAATCATTTTCATATGGTCGTCAACAAGGGATATCCCGTGTTAGAAAGAAAAACCGATGAATCGAGGAAAAGCATTTTTACTACGTTAAGAAACAATTTTTATCTATCGTCGAAGAGTAGGATGATATAAATAAACTGAATTTCAAAGATATACATCTAAATGCGTAAACTTTTCGCAAAAATTTATCCATAGATATATTAAACAATACATTTTTAAAATTCAGTGCACATTTTAATAATAATATTTATTTTTTAATTATATGATATATAGGTATTTATATATCTGTGAAAACTGTACGTAATTACGTATTTCGAATCTCTGAAAAATAAGTTGAAATGAAATTGAATATTCTGGACGCACTTCAACCTACATGTAAGCGAGCAACATATGCGAGAGAGTTCAAGGATACTTTGTTGCAAGGATACTTGGGCAGAGACAGAATTGAAAAAATAAAGAAGAAGAAAATGAAATTGGTCGATAAACGAATAGAAATAAGCTATCGTTTAGTTTTATAAGTTACATGTGCAGAATTCACGGCCGTTCTACTTTATGCAAATTATAGTTCACAAATTTAACGGCAACGATAAGATTCACAATGTTGCTTTTACGCTATCTCTACAATGACCTCCTACTTATAACGTGGACAATATCGGCATAGATACTGCACATGCAATGACTTTAAGCGCTTTCTAAAAATGTGCGGTATTTTACGGTTGCTTCGTCATGCATATAATTGCATTTTACATAAGCCGCAAATTGTAACGCATTTGTGCAACAATGCGACGGTTAAGACATTTCCATATGTAATATTGCAAAGTTATGGACGTCTGTACATATATAATTACGCTAAAGTTACTTCACTTTTCTTTATAAATATAACAAAGATATGTAAAATTACAGATTATATTAATACGCCAATAACACAAAGCGATTTTTTCATATATTCATAAGAAAAATGGATTTTTGTTAAAAGAACTAAATATATATGGTATCTTAAAGATATTACTTATACATAAAGATTACTTGAAGTATTTTCGGAGTATATTGAAACTGATTTTTTAGAATAATTCTTTCTAAGTCCAACAAAAAAAATTTTATGTTTGATATTAAAGTCAAAGTAAAATTAATTTAATTGTTTAAGCATACGTGTAGATTTTTATGTTTCAATTGCACTGATAAAATTTGCTTATGTAATGCTTTGCAACTGAACATCGTTGCGCAATATTTCTCTAAAAGCTGGAAAAGAGCGAGCGAGACAATACTGCATTCTAACACAAAACGTGATTAAGAACTTCGACATTAAATGATAAATTTAACTTCGGCAGCAAGTGATAAAAAACTAACGTCGATAAGGAATAGTCGCGCGCCATAAACGCCGTCTCACTATTACTCTACGACCGTGCTATTAGTGATAAGGCAACATTTTACTAGTTTCACGCCTTTATCATGTTGCACGTGCACATGTTAACCCGTAAATGACTTAGTAATTAACGTAAAAGATAGTACGTTGCGTTATAATTTTACGATCAATCATCATTTCGTGTAACATGGTATTTTTTTTTCTATTTTGTATAACATGATGTTTTTTTACTCTATAGCATGCTGTTTTTTCTATTTTGCAGCACGTTATTTGCGTTTAATTTAACGCATTTTATATATCGATACAGATTTTTTTATTACGAATAAAATAATTATTAGAATATTTGATGAGATCTCTCTCATCAAATATTACCAAGATTCTGTAAAATTGTCTACTTTAATTAAAATAGAAATATAAGATTGTCAAGATCTGAGATCGCATATTTATTAATGTAGAAGTATATGATATATTTCGTAAAAGAAGAATGAAGGAAATCAGTTATTCAAATATTAACTCACAAATGCTTGTGTGAAAAAATATGTCTTGCTATAAATTAAGATAAAAAAATAAATCACAGATAGAATTCTACTTACAAAATATTCATCTATATTTTTAAAAGAAATTGAGAAATAAAGATAGACAAAATTATTCATTACATAATAGTTCAAATAATCGTTGTGTAAAATTTAAGATAAAGGAATCCTCGCGCAGCGCTATGTAGGAATGTTTTACTGAAAATTTAAAGCCAACTTACATAACATTTGAAGATAACTACTTTTTAGAGATAATATTTAGACAAGGATCCAAGAGTAAATCTTACCTGACCACCTATTTAGGAGTCAGATCATTTTTCATCTTGATTAATTTCAATTTGATTTCATTGAAAAATGACTCTCCGTTGCACCATACTGGCGTTGAAGGTCGAAGTCGCATTCTTTTGCATCCGGCAATGATATATGTGACTATGATGGGACTTGCTGTTACGTTAAATATAACAAAATACCTTTGGGATCAGTTGCGGTGGTCGGTGAATTTATATCACCGACCTCTTTTAAAAACTTACGACGGAAATATCGAATAAGGAGAGAACAAGGTAAGAAAAAGGAAAGGTATCCTATACATATTATAAGGAATAGCATTGGTCAAAATAAAAAGAAAATATGTGTCCGTACGGAGGCGAAAAAGCTGGAAATAAAATGCAAATTCGATTGTAAATCAGGTGAAGCGCGTGGCGTTGACATCGTATCGTTGCGTTTATATAATGTTCCTTGGGAAAAAGTATGCTCAAAGGAAAGCCGGCGTGTCCTCTTACTCTTACCGCCAGAGGATTAAGTGTTTAGTATGTTTAGGACAAACAAGTACCCATAGATTCCTAGAGCTCAGAGGGGACTCCTCTTTTTGTAGCATCACTACTTCAATATATAGGTTGTTTCGAGAATCGTGATTCATATTGAAACCTAAGTTTTTGTCTTTTGATGTTTGAATAGAATTTTGCAGGAATGTGATATTTTGTTTTATTTATTTATCCAACGAAGACATGATTAATCGATGAATATCGTTCCTCATATAAGGAGAATTAATGAAAGTAAAGCGCGATAATAAAATCGCCGAAAATCACAATAAAACGTAGTAAATATTTACAAAAAGTTTATATATAATCGTACAATAAAATATTATTAATAAAATATAAATATAAAAATTCATGGATCAAGCACTTAAACATTTTTATGAATTAAAAGATGGATATAATATACGCTTAAAAAATTGTTTGCAAAACATACTACAAATTTAGAAAATATTTACGATACTCTAGAAAAATTTATTTTCAAGCATTTGATAATATTAATAATTTGTGTTCAATTCAAATCCTGGGATATACTGTACTCAAGCGAGGAGGAGGAGGAGAAGAACCGTGCCCTTTCAATGAATAGGGTGTTTGAGTGCCAGCTAAGAAACTGGCGCGCGTTTATTTATAATGTTTAAAGAGAAGCAGACGCGCGCGGAGAGCGTGCGTGTAAGTGTGTACGTGTGATGTATACCTATCTACCTACAACCATACCTACGTTTCCCAGACAGGCTCTCTCGGCAGCTTTCTTCTGACATAACCGAATGAAGGCGCGGGCCGCGGTTATGCAATTCGAAAGTGCCCGCCTTACTTTACGTATCGCACCGAGGATACACGATACCTTATGAAGGAGCGTACCGTTAGGTCGCGTACTTTTACTCAACGTTTGGTCTCCAATGAAAAGAAGAGAATAGAAAGAAATTTAAAAAAATTCACAAAAGCATGCGCTTAGAAAAATAATCAGACCATTCAAATTTAAAATGTAGTCTAATTGAAGTGTCAGATATCAAAATTTTTAATTAAAGAAAAGATTTGAGATTTTTATATTAAAATATATAGAGGAAATTGGATCTTTCTCTTTTCTTTTTCTCTCTCCTAAAATTATCATTATTGGAAAAAAAAATTGTCATAATTTTTTAATATTTAAGAACAAATGTTTTAGAATATTAAAAACTTAAATCAGATTATAAGATATATATAAAAATTTATAATTTAGTTCTATTAAAAAAATAATTTTTAGTTATTCCTGTAGACTTTTTTGATTAAATATTTGCATTTATTAAGAATCTTATATGATTGGAAAGGAAGCGTAATAGTTTTAAATCACATTGTTCAAGAAAATATGATATCAAATATATGCCGCTTATGTATACACTTCCAGATAATAAATGAAATAGTATTCATGCGCGAGAAGTAATAAATCTTACAATTACACGTAAGCAAATCTGCTTCGCTCTATTTTTGTCTATTTGTTGAATTGAGTGTGACTAATCCGGCGATTATGTTGCCAACATCAAGTCAGAAGCATCGTTATCAAGATGTTTCGATATCTGGCTTAATTGAAGAAGACTGACTGACCGACCGCTATTGCGATCACTATTGAGGAAAGTCATTAGGTTTTCTATGATATTTGATTTGTACTTATATTGCACATGTCTTAAAATAAAGATTAATTCAAATAATTAATACCGTCGTTGTTTCTTATTGTATACAAAAAAAAAGTATAATGTAATATATGAAATATATTATATATATTGTGTATAAACCCATATAAATCATATTATCAAAACAACATTATTACTCATCTAGAGAAATGGAAAGAGATGCAATTAATAAATACAATTATTTTCCTGACATCACAGTGTTTTTAAATAAAAATAATAATATTATATAATATTTATATTTATAATAATGAATTTTAATGCAAATCATCTATATCCATGCTACAATAATTAACGACGATATTAATGAACATCTACATATCTAAGACTTTTAATGAAAGAAAGAGATGTCTAAAAAATATCCAACGATATATATATATATATATATAGCTGTCCTCGCGTTAAATTTTTTACAGAGACGAAATGTTCTCACTGCTCTCAGCTGTGTGAGCTGCGCGGCTGTGAAAAACTTTGAGGACAAAGTGTCTTCCGACGGGAATTACGTAAGATCGATGCAGGTCCTCGCGTTGCGAGAGCTCGTCTGGGTATTATATTAAACGGCGGGACGCGAAAGAGAGACGCCGCGCGGAGTTGTGTACCTATCTACCTATCTACCTACCTACCTACCTACCTACGGAGGCCGGCGTGGTGCACACGCGTGTGTTACAATGTAAAAGCCTGCGAACGGTGAAAGTGAGCAGTGCTTTCCCCCGTATAAGACGGCTCGCGTCTCTCTCTCCGATGGTCTCCTTTAAACGCATGCATTACGTCGTTATGTCATAACTTGACGCGCGCGAAGGTACGCACACGTGTTTGTGTATATGTGTATTTGTGTGCGCGCCGCGCGTATTTCACTCTCTTTGCGTACCTTTTGAAAACGCATAACGTGGTTTCGATGATACTCTACGAGCGCGATAGGAACGCAAAATACTCCGATAATCGTAACTACTTGTCGGTTCTTGGCGGAGAGTTTCCTGTTTTTATTACTCTGTTTGATGTTGTTAGATAAATGTATGCGTATATTATATTATCTCTTTAGTTACTAATCGGTTTAGATATCGATTAGTACGGCCAAAATTCTTGCTATAGTATTTTTTACCGTATCACAATATTGTCGTATTATTAATATAGTATAGATTCTCATATAACGGGTGTGTAAGTTCCATATTATATGATTCTACGTTATATGATTCTTATGGATTATACAAAATTCGAAAATAGTTTATGCAGAAGAAACACATAATTTTTAACAAAATATGAAATTTATCTATTATGTTATACAGGATGATTTATTGCGTTATGCGAATCCGCGTTATAAAAGTCCTGCGTCATATAAAGATTTATGTGATGATAGTTATTATTATTTATTATATAAATATAT
>NW_021849308.1:358435-391161 GCF_003651465.1 Formica exsecta | reverse complement strand
TATATATATATATATATAGACCTGATTATAAAAATGTGAAGCTCGATTAATAAAATCGCTTTGGCATACGCACATCTTTAAATCTGTCGCCTTTTTCAAAATTTTATGATATATTTTTATGTATTTCTCTTTGACATGTCAATAGTTGTAGCAATATTATATAAAAACAGATAGAAGATAAATAGGTAATAAAAGATTTCGCAAATCCTTCCATCACACGAGACGTCGACGATTGTAATGGACGATTGGTTAAACAGTCTTAGAACGTGAACCAGCCGGGATCTTTCTTCGTCGGCTATTGTGAATCGCAAGTGATTATAACTATCGGGCTGAATATTCTTCATGAAAAGCCGACGTGATTGCCGAAAATAGAATTTCGCAAGCCCGCATTTCTAAAGTTAACAGAACTTTCGGCCTTTTACATAAGAGATTTGTAATTGATTCCATACTGATAAGGATAGTCCGAAAAGCCTTCCTATACACAGAGGCATACTAAGTGACCGATTTAAATATGTTTAAATTTTTTATCGCTTGTCACAATTGAGGTCATACAGAAAATTGTTGAATATACTTAGGAATAATTAACGATATTGAACAAAAAATAGAATCGCATAAAAGAAGAAAATTTTCATATTCAATACAATGTATTCAAACTGCATTCTTCTTTACTTGGAATTATGAATCAATAATATTAAAAGAATAACAAATTTTAAAAACACACCGAAAAAAAAATTAATTTGTTATCTTTATACAGCGATAGATTCAAACTCTAAGACTTATATGATATTATTTTGAAAACGCGCGATGAAACTTTCTCGATCAATTTTTTCATCGCGTTGATTTGAAGTTTACGAAAGCACGATCAGCTGATAGATTGGCGCTTCTTCGGCCCCACGATGGCGGCAGCAAGCCGATAAATTTATGCCATTCCTTTTCGGCGGTAATTGCCCGCGTCGACAATAAAGTCGTGTGCTTCTGCATGGTTTCACGCGTATTTTTGCCCCATGGCGGCGATACGCAGCATTGCTCGGAGCCTGAATATTAGGCAATCTAATGCGTCCAAGGCTAGCTGAGCCTTGAGCCGCCTTTCCAAGTGTTTCACTAACCCGACCAACCGCTCGCTCGATCGCGACTACTGGCCCGAGTTTACTTACGATTAACTTCGCTATCGCTCTAAATGTTCTTCCTTTATCACGCAGAAGGAACAGCTTCTTCGTTCATGCTGTTTCATAACGTACTGCTTTCACTATCAATAAACTTATACTTTTTTCTTTTCTTTTCATCAAGAAGAAAACTTCTGCATTTATAGATACAATTTCTTTTACTTCATTTTATTTAAAAAAGGAAATAATATATTTATTCCAAGCGGTGTACTCTTATTTAATCATTTGCTCTTCATAAAATCTGATACTAGAATTTTATAAATATTTTTCTTTTAAATTTATATCTATAAATTTTTAATATTTTTTGCTACATTTGATAATTTATATATATTTGATCCTTTTTTTTTCAATTTGAGAAAATATAATTTTTTTACATGTTGACTGTTTTCCATTATAGATGTATTATATACGATCGATAGAATATTATATATGTTATGAGCGTATTTATACAAGTATTGTTACGCCGTACACATGCTCTCACGATTCATTGATTTCGATTTTATCCTCAATGGCATCGTATCGATGCCGATATAAACGCGTGTGTCTTTGGCCTGTTTGTTCATCGCGATTCGGATCGCCAGTTCTCCGCGCCGGGGGAACCAGTTTTTCCGACTCAAATGAAAGACCGGTTGGATCGCGCGACGGTTTATGTAGCTGTCCGAGGCCTGATTGTTTTACCTAGCCTAACTGGAAAGCACGGTAATTACTATTTAAGATGAAGATAAGCGGTAAAAAGTTGCATCACAGCGATTGCCGCGTTATCTATGAAGTAAATCCAAGCCGCTAAACGTTCGATATTTTCGAATAGATAGGTGGTGATTTTTCGCCTATCCTCGCAACGTTATAGTGTTGTAATAATGATAGTATATAATGATAGTTTAGAATTAAACTAATTCGAAAATTTCTGTTTCAGACTCCAAGTATTAAAGAATCTCGTAAAATAATTTTGTCGTTGAAAAATATCTGATAATCTTTTTAAAGTATAATATCATACATTATATAGTAATCAATATTTTGATATTAAAAAATATCTAATAAATATTCTTGCATCTTTTAATACTTAAATAAACCAACAAGCCTTTTCAGATATTAAATTCGATTGTAATTCGAATTAATTATATCTTTAAATCTTAGATTCAAAAAGAACCGTCTCCAAAACCCCTTGTTTTATTAATGTGAAAAAAGTTGATTGATATCTTATAATGATTCTAATGGATCATCCTATTTTAATTTGTTGTATTTGCGATAATTAATACACGGAATCGACATGTTGCAACAAACCCGAGGATCGATTTCTATTTGAGAGATACAAAAGACCGACTGTGTGAAAACATTTCCTCCGTTACGACAAAGTAATGTAATTAGTTTCTTGTCCGACTGCCATCTTTCCATCCCTACCAAGTGTTTAACGTTTGTTTCCTACCAACCGGACGCGAGAATGAGTGTCCCGTGCTCGAATTATGTAACACCGCACTTTCGTCGGCGTCTCTTATGTCAGTGCGACTGTGTATAACTATTGCACGTGGTGAAGCGTCGGTATCTTTTTTTTTTCTTTCTGTGTTTAAAATTAATTTTCTCTGCAACAATTGTGTCGCGCGATCGCCAAGTATAATAGTGGATCTGTTCTTATTAATGGGAATAATGCGCTTGTCTGTTGTAACGCATATTTTTAATATAATTTTAAAATTTCTGTGAATTTATCTCAGCCTTAATATGTATTAAAGATCTGCGTACAATTTCTAAAAAATATTTCTAAACAAAAAAAATTGGTTCACTATTATATGTAGAAAGAAATATTAGAGACAGGCGAGTTTAATTCGCGAATCGATACGATTGTTGGCATTAAAAATTGATCTTGTTATCCACAAATTTTTTTGACATTTATTTATTATTCTAATCCAAGACGTCAGTACGTTTAAACAAAACGTACGTCATTTTATATAAGTTATGAATTAATAATCGATTGAGGGAATAATAATTTCTATCGCCTGTGCTAATTATTACGACATTACAAGTCAATATCTATTGTCAATATTTATTAAGTCAGAGAGAGAAAGTTTTGTGATATCGTAATGCCACCAATGATCCATGATGGTATAAGAAGAGTGGGAAACGTCGCTCGGCCTTTCATCCTATCGAATATTTGTAAGGTAATTTCGGGTGCGACGTCTCTTAAACATTGCGTCCGATCTACATTGTTGATATTTGATAATTGCAGATTAAATTTAGAATTTTATGTTATATTCCCTTTCATTACTATATTTATAATTATTACTTGAATTAAAGCATGTTTGGGTAACAAGTAAAAAAAAACAACTTTTATTCTATATATTATATCATCCTCTTATTTTTTTATGAGTCAGTGTCTTGTGACAAGCATCTATGTCGAAAAAATGCTAATGGAAAATCAAACGTAATTTGCATTTTACGCTAATGTTTCTTTATAGTATTGCAACGTATTATTAAATTTAACGAGACCAAAGTGATTGTTATGTTTTCACGTGCGTGCGTTGGATAATTATAATTATTCACTATTAGCATCGCGCTGATACCGTCATTTTAGCTTGCGACAAGAATCACCGGTTGTCAAACGTTCGATCACGTGTAACTTAAATGTTACATTTGAAAAAAATATATCGCGACGTTAATGCAATCAAACGCGGGTATCTCTGTTTTATCAGAGAGAGAAAGCACGATGTACTTAATATATACGCTTAATATATACATGCGTGGAACACTTCCAATCTCAAACATTGTGTAACCGAGAAGGCCCTTTAAGTGTTTGCTCGTGATAAATAATGTGACAACAAAGCGATGTGATAACCCAGAAATTCTGAACGAGATTACTTTGACACGTCCCTACAAACACGCGGTTTAAAAAAATCGTGTAAGTTTTTTTATTTCACGGATTTGCGTCAAATTACCATTTTATTTGTCCGCAAATCAAACGGAGAGCGCATGCTGCATACATTTAAAAAAAAAAATGGAATATTTTAACATTTAAAGAATACGTAGCACTTGCTGATATTCGACATTTTGCTAAACAAGATTCTCTTTTTCTTATCGCTATAAAAGTCATCCTGTGGTCAAACTGGGAGATACTCGTTAATAATATATTTTTTTCGGACTAATGTTTGTTCTTTTTAATAAAAATACAGAATTTCAAAGAGAGATGATAAATTTAAAGAGCTTAATATCACCAAGATATTAAACGATTTAAATTAGAATTTGCGACGAATTATTTTCTCTCGATTTTTCGGCAGGAAAATATTGGGAGTCCATCTCTATTAAAGTATACCGTCGTCGTGTCGTCGTGTGCAAGACGAGAATTCATGCGGATCGAGATCCCGGCCCCGGCGATTCGTGAGCCGAGGCATAACCTCGTCACACCGCGGGCTTTACGCTTCGTAACAATGCCCCGACTTTCTCCGTCACTTTCATTTTCGTTGGTCGGCTGGTCGGACTCTCCCCGCTTCTCTCTCGCCTGGATTAAGAAATAATGCGTGCCCCTCCGTCGTGCCCCGCTCCGGCCGACGGAGGTCCCCGATCGCGCCGCGCTTACCCGGGCCCTCCATCCGCCTGCGGTTGGCACCCGCGATTTTAGAAAGGGTCTCCTACCTCTTCTCTCTCGCACGTTGCCCCGTTCCGTATTGGTACCCTTGCGTTATGTTGCACCTCGCGGAACGTGAAGCACGCGCGACGCGCCCTTTTCCTACCTCGCGTTGTTCCTTACATTAAAATAGTAATCTGGAAATATGGCGTTTTAACATGTAACATATTTAGCTTCATTAATTTTATTATACAAACTATATATGTGAAACAAAAAAGAATCTTAAAATAGGCATACATATATTAAAAACTTTTTAAATTATTTTTTAAGATAAAAATAATTTTTTTTCCTTATATATTAGTTATAAATTTAAAAAAATTATAATTATATAATTAATGTATATAATTATAGTCAATGAACTGGTGATTCTTTTTTTTTCTCTCTAAGTCCGGTTATCCTGCTTGACTCTTACAGCAGCTGCCAACGAGCAAAGAGAGAGACGAAGAGGGAAAATATGAAACGTTATGGAGGGTCAATATTTTTTTTTAACACGTATATTTCACTTTCCGTTGAAAAATAATGCCGTAAATCGTCGTAGGAAATAATAGAATCTGCACAAATCAACTCTCTCGGCGCACCGCTGTTATTATTCGCTAGAGATATTTACAATGACTGGAACTGTCATCCGAAGAGGGGGTTCTTATTTCTGAGGGCGAGGGGTTGAAGCGGAAACGAGACCGGATCCCCAACGCCACCGGATCTCCCTCCTTTTAGGTGGAGAGGAGAAGGAAAAGTATAATTGGGGGAGAGCAGAGTAATATAGTACGTTCGCGCGCGGAAACTAGCAGCTTCCAATTATACAGCGATAGCGAAAAAGTGTGCAGTTACAGCCTACCCTGTTCCTCCATTCCAAAAACATTCACGAGATACGAATACATCATAGAATCCGACGATTTTTTCGTTAAACGCACAACTTTAGAGCGTCGCAATAAATAGTAGCGAGCGAGATAATTATTAAATAGCGATATCGCGAGAGATAATTAGTTAATAGACGCGCACCTGGCAGTAATACGAGGAGAGAGTCATTCTCGTAACGTTTGCGCGATAAGTCGATAGAACAGACGGGGAAAAAGGGATGGAGAGGAAGAGGGGAGAAGGGGCCAGAGGACGAAAAGGGAACGACGAGTAAAAGACGAGTGCGAGATAAAGTTTTGTGGTCGTGATCAGGAACGCATGCGACATTTAACACATCGAGTACATTTAAAAGTGCCTTACATTTGCCTCGCGCCGCAAATGCGATCTTCGCTCGCACGCTGTTCGATTTGCACCTGTTTGCTCGCACGAGAGATGCGACGAAAAAAATCAAGTGTGATTAAGCGCAGGTTGTCTTGGGAAAATGGTTAACCATGTACATACATTGATATCCGTATCGTTATCTTTCCTCTCAATGGGAATTGTATTCGTAAACGGTTGATAAAATTTGGGAGATATGTTAATTTTTAGATTTACTTATTATAGAGGAAGAACGTAAAGATTTAATCTCAATTTAATCTCAATTAAATCGCAATTAACAAAAATACAAAATAATGCTAAAAATACAAATGTAACGATCGATAATCACTTTCTTATCGAATAGTATCTTTGTATAGAAAAGTCTATCATTAAAAAAAAAGATGATGAATCTAGGATATTCTGGTATACGTGCTCTGTAATATTGCTCTCTTGGCTATAGTTTAATTTTATCCTGTGATATCAATCGCGTAGCGTGTTTAATATGTCGATAAACGTGCTTTCTTATCCTTCGTCTCGTTTGTATGCCTTACCAGCTTTAGTTGTCACTTGCGCAATTGCGCTTGCAACAGAAAAGATATGAAATAAGCGCAATTGAACTAATATGATTACAGGTTAATACGTTGTGTTATGTCAACATTATCGCATATGTTCTTATTCGCTTTGATAAATCTACAATATATAGAAAGAGTCCCTGTTTTTTATAGAATAGAATTTAGAATATAACCTCCCTTATTAAAATGTATATATATATATGTATAAAAAAAATAAAAATTGCTAAAGCAAAGTTAAATTATTAATATATAAATTCTTATTGATTTTTTAAAATATAAAGCTAGATGGTAATTATATCTTTCAAGCCGTCAGAAGCAGCCAGCCAGCAGACTCTTAACTTCATTTCCCTTGGTAATGTCTTTCTAGGTATGATGGAAATGTCATGGCAAAACCTTTCACCGTGTTTGTGTGTTCCGACATCTACGGTAATTTTATTTACAATAAACAATAAAATAACATAAGAAAAATTCAAATAGCAAGGAAATTTTAACCATCAATCTAATGTCAATAATGCAGTGTTTTTTGGCCAATTTAGCGATATAAAAATGTAGAAATATGTGTTTTGCATACCGAATACATTTATAAATAATGCCAATTAAATAAACATTTTTAACTTCGATCTCAACATCTATTACAAAAAGTTATTTATATAATGGCGTGTAAAACCAAAAATGCAAAAATATTTTAGATGCACTTCCCTCAATAATCAAATCCCATAGAACACGCTAAAAACTCTTGTTATTTCTGCTCGTATTTTTGATCTTATTATTATTGTTCGATTATTTATCACATCATAGAGCTCTGAATCAACAAAAAAGAGAACTTGCAAGTTAACGTACAGTCAAAAGGTTTGAGGGTCGAGATAATTTCGTACCATTTTCCCGAGACCTGACATTAAAATCCGGCATCGTTCTTGCGAGACTGTGCTCGATGTCGACGCGAGTCGACGACGGGAATTCGAAATGGTATTTTCGTAGTGCAACTAATAAAGTATGCCTAACTACAAAGTACGTATAGTTTCCGACCGCCCATTTACGCAACACACAGCGTGCGAAGGTCATTTGCGACAACAATGGGATTTCTAAGTGTCCGGAGCATTGCCTTTGCTCTCTCCATCCGTTCCGGTCACGATTATTCGACGTTTCGCAATCGCGATTGATAATGAATAATGATCGAGCGACGCGGTCGGGTCGCCTTTCTGTGCGGCTTACGTTAGATTTGACCCGAGGCATTTTCATAGCGGAAAATTCGCGCGATTTGACAACGTACGGGCTCGACGATGCATGGTAGCGCAAACTCCCGTAAAGCGGAATGAATGAAATGCACCGACCTAATTAATCGATCTTGCGCGTTTACAGCCGTCTTATGCAACGAATGCGTGTATGTACGTGTGTATCGCGCGTGTAGCGTGTTATATAATTTTATTAATACTTATTAATATTGTCATACTCTTTTTTTCTCAGGAATGCAAAAATTATTCGTCGCCGCTAAATATTAGAAAATTTACCACTTCTAATAATTTCGATCTTTATATACTTCATCATTTTTTTTCTTTTAATATAAAACACGATTCGTAGCAAATGCTTCAAGAAAACTTATCGATACCTTTTACTTTCTTGTTTCAACATATAATTCATATTTCGTAAATATATATATATATAATACCTCGAATAAAAGCGTATACTTGCAATGCATTCCTCCCAACTACATTCTACAAATTTACTCCGTCTTTACTCAATGCTGTTCTTCGTCATTTCATTTTTGCGTTCTTGAGCAATACGCTCAAAAAGCGCCAGCGAACTTTCTCATTGAATTGAATGCATGGCTTTCGCCATGGAAATTGAGTGATTCGTGGTTTGGACGCGTTAAGACGGCCATGTATTTACAAACGCTAATGAATACGGTTCGAAGGAGTGACATTTTCATTCACACAGTCGCCTGAATCTCGCGTTACAACTGCATCAAAAGGATAAAGAATTGCCACGCCGCAGGCGTACCTTGTGTGCGCGGAGACTGCGCGTTTTCATAATTAAAGCAAAAGACTGCGTAAACTAGACTTTGCGAACTGTAATGATCTTTGCAAAATACATTCAAATAAATTTAATCAAGTGAAATGAGAGAGACTACCAAGGAGAATATTATTGCAGAAAGAGTTTTCAGCTCTTTCTCTTGACAAGCTATTTTATAAACTGCTGTGTGCATTTATTGTATATTTAGAGAGTTTTATATCATTTTCATATATAACAGATATTAATTATAAGATAAAGAGGTGAAAGAAAGGAGATATAAAATATAAACTTTAATTAAAATAAAAATACCTGAATGTTTGACGAATTTATATTGCGCATTCAATCTATTTGATTAAATTGGCAATAAAATTTGTTTTACTTAACTAAACTTTCTTCATCATGAAAGAAAAAAAGATGCGTTTTAAATCATCCGCATTTAATAATGTTAAAGATGAAGCTCTTTCGAAATATTACCCACGTTTGGCGCATAAATCGTTCAAATACGAGACCCAAAATATACGCAAACGCGAGCTCTAATTGCTATGGACGGATGTGTCCGTGCCGATTGTTTTAACTTTCCTTCGCAAGCTCTCTCGCCAAGTAGACGACGATAATATTCTATTTTGATTCCTGATCATCTGGTAAACAGAATTAATAACAATATAAATGTCATACCTGATGTATTTATTGTTAAGGGCAGTATGTCGCAAATGGGCAGTGACGTTCAATTCCTTCCGAATTTGATTCTATTCTCTCTTCAGACCTTCAATTTGATTACAAACTTAATGGACGTACTTTCGGCGTTATGGCTTTTCGGATCGCTATAGCCTTGGCTATACTTATCCGGCGACTCGCAATCCGCGATGCGAGATTTCAAACGAATTTTTTAATCGGTCGTGTGTGCAGAAATTTGAACCGATGCATCATACGCTGTCGATCGCGGACGGACGATTTAAATGAATCCGCCTAGCGCATCGTGAAAATCTTGCAAATAGGCGAGCAATTGAGGCATGGTCGGCCGATCCCTGGAAGGACCGAGCCAACAGGCTTCCATACAGGCGAACAGCTCATCGGGACAAGGTCTCGGTTGAGCAAGTCGATATCCGTCTCGAAGACACGCCATCATCTCAAACGGGTCCACCTCTACGTATGGCTGCTGACCCAGTGTCGCCAGTTCCCATAGGAAAACTCCAAAAGACCACTTGAAAGAAAAAAAAATATTGCGTAATAAAATTAAATATCTATATAAGATAAATATGTAATTATACATAACTTATTTTCTAATTATTTAAATGACAATAAAATGATAAAATCGTCTTTTTAATACGAATGTATATTTTTTTATTATTTCAATTTTAAAACAGAGTGAATTTATAATATATGTAAAATTGTAATAAATTAAATTTTCTTTTTAGAAATATTTGGTTAAAGAACCCTTTTATTTAGTATTTTAACTATGGGCAGAAATATATTTATTTACTTAATCCGCGCCGATATATTTCCACGAAAAAAGCAATACGGCAGTTCAATTTGTCAGTATAAATTGGGATCGTACCACGTCGGTTGCCGTGCTGTACTCATTACGCTGAAGACTCTCCAAGGCCATCCAGCGTATAGGTCGGTTCTCGTTATCACCGAGACAATGGTAATCCTGAGGGAAGAGATCTCGAGCCAGGGCAGCATCAGCCAATCTCACGCGAAGGCTGCTCGGTTCGATCAGACAATTTCTGACAGCGATATCCCTGGAAAACGAATAAATCGATCCTAGACGGAAACGATCGCGTTGACATCTCCACGATAACCGTGATAGACGAGCTTTGTACATGCGAGGAGCAATGAGCTTTAATAATGATTACGGCCACAACAATAATTTATAATATTATATATTCAGCAAGTTTAGTTTTAAAATTTATTTTTTTGACGATATAATCTTTATCTGTCATTTATTCCCGATAAATATAATTTTGTTCAAAAAATTTGTGGTTTAAATATTAAAATTAAATTAAGTACTAAATATATCAAATATTTAAAGAAAATATTGAATGTCAGAAAAATTATTATGTGAATTATTGTTGAATTAATAAAGAGAAAAGATCAGTCCCTTAAATCATTCTTGAATCGTACTAACGGCTCGTAATAACTTATGGCTAATAAATATCTTAGTCACATCAACGTAATAAATTTTAATGATGCTTTGCAATGAATAATAATTTACCTGTGTAATAATCCTCGGCCGTGGAGAAATGCTCCAGCTCTAGCAACTTGTGCGCCAACATGTACCAAATCTCTAGTCACTGGATGATGATTTCCATCGGTAAGATAGACTTTTAGGTTTAGTTCACCGGGTGTACTTGTGTAAGCCAATAAAGGGCACGAACTGTCCAGACAAGCAGCCGCCAAAGAGGCGATGTTTGAGTGAACTAATCCAGCCAATTGCGAACCCTCAACCACCAAAAGAGACGCTTGGTAAGCGGATGCAACTTCTGAAATAAACATGATTATTCAGCCTCAGTGATAGCGTTAAATTAAAATATCTGCGTGATAATCAAAATTATGCATTGGGGTTTTGTTGAACAATCCTTAAAAAAAATCTTTTCAATAAACATATTTTAAATAAATATAATTTAAATAAATAAAATAATTATAATTCAAATTTGTACAATAAAACTTACCGTTCTGTTTAAATAATATTATGATTTCAATAATCTTTCAATAGAACATTTATTATCTCTTTTACTTTGTCAAATTATGTATGTAATTAAGAATTACTTCGTAAATAAACGTTTGTGAATCAAATAATCACGTGATAAATTAATGTATAAAAATTAAATCATAATTATTGAATTTTATATTTAAATACCAAGTCGACAAATATATTGATCTATCTAATCATAGAATACGAGTAACCGATAGCAGATACAATAACTTTCTGGTTTATCTTTAACAGGTATTTTAATATTCATTGATCATTAAATCTATGCAAAAGATTTTTTATGCAAAAAATAATTACAATTTAGATTATTTTAATAATTAGATAATTAAATTTTTTCCTTAATTTCCTGTTTTTTCTATGTATACATTAAATCAATTTCTTAGTATTTAATTAATAATTTCAACTAAACTAAGAAAAATTGTAATTAAAAGATGCAATATACGTTATACTATACATAATACTACATATATTACACATTAATATAAATTTTTAATATTTTTTATAAATTCTCACCTGTGACAGTTTTTATGATGACTTCCTGTTCTCGTCCAGCTAATTCCAAAGTTCCTTTGTATACGCGACCGAAAGTACCTTCCTGCACGAGAGTACGGCAATACAATGCCGATCTCGATATCGCGAGTGCTCTGGCCTTCTCACACGGGTCAGTTGACTGAAAATATATTTAACAAATTAAAAATCAAATAATTACATTAAAAAATCTATTGAAAAAAGCATTATAAAAACATACTAGAACTGATCTAAAAGAAATGATTGCGAACAAGACAGAGAAAACAGAAAAAGAAGGAAAAGATATTTTAACATCTACTTCAGATCTTGTTCGTTATCAATCGAGAAAAAATTATTGGATTATGCAATTATTTATATGTTAGTAGTTAACAACTTACGCTTGCTGTCGTTTAAAATCTCAATCGTGCGCGCGGACGGACGCGCTTGCATAATTCATAACCGCCCGAAAAAAAAAGAGAGAAATCCCCATCGGGTGGGGATTCATTAAAAAGGCATTTGTCGCGTGTAAGGTGACGCCGACGAGACCTCGTCGCGCGGGTCCACCGGGGAAGAAGCCTCCCCCCGGGCGTCGTTATGGCATCGTGTCGCGCGGCCCTCTTTGTTCGCCAGACGGATTTCCATTGGTCCCCGACGTAAAACGCGAGAAAGCTACGCGACGCGCGCGCAGGAAGGGTGACTATTCATTAATTTCAATTTTCCAGAGTTTTGCCTTCGGCCCCTCCCGTTCCATTTGGACATACGCACACGCGTACACGCCCACGCATAGACAGCGGCGAGGCGCGAGGGGGAAACGGCGAGGACTGGATGAAAATGGGAAAAAAGGGGGAAGGAAACGCGACGGAAAACCGGTTCAAAATACGTCGATGCAACCGCGTCGCGAAATTACCGCGCGATATATTGGATTCGAGGAAAGGGAGCGGGTATGCGACAGAGGCAACAGTTCGGATTCGAATGAACGGTGAGGATGTTGGTTGGTCCGCCGAGAACGATCTCGGAAATTATTTACAAAATTCCCGGATAGCGAGCGGGACGCTCGGTGAAAATGCAAACACCGCGGCTAATTCCGCGGCTTATCCAAGCTCTGTGATTATTGCGGCGGCGAATTGTGTCGGCGCGCCTGGCGAACGTTGTTTTCGCGCGAGTAACTGGCAAGAGTCGGATTCGAATCCTCGGACGCGAACGCGATTCGTCGTCGATCTCGTTTTCCCTCACGGTTATATTTTGTCGCGATACTCAGTCGGCGTCATATATGCGTGCGTTTGTGTGCTTTTTTTTTGTTTCCCGATGAAAATGTGATGAGCGAGATGGAAATTGCCGAGTGGGGACCGTCTCGCGTGTTAGAGACGCGAATGGAATTCGGAGTGTTGCGTAACGAAGCTATAAATATAAATTAGATTAGAATCAAGAATTTAAGTCCTGTCTGATATCCGATTATCATAAATTCATTACTGCAATTAAAATTCTAAGACTTAATTTAATATAACTTGATGTAATTTCTGATTAAATTTAATATATTGAATGAAACATCGATCGTATCAGTTTACATTGGTAGTTTTGAAGAGGATATAATACAATCAATGTACAGGCGAAAAATTTCCAATTAAATGAAATATTTTGATTTCTCATAGCGTTCTAAAATTAACAAGCAAAATATCACGATTTGTTCGATTTATTCTCAAATATTATTTTATTTCGCACTAAATGATATATAAAATAATTTACTTACTAATCAAGGCGATCGCAGAAGAATATATTGTAAAAATTTGTTTAGACGAATCATTCTGAAATTTTTCATGCATTTATAGTAACGAATATTACTTCACTGTTTGCATTACAGAATCAGAATCAAAGTATCGAACGTGCAGCGCCATAGTCGAGCGTTTTTAGCTCATCCAGCGCGGGGGGAACGGCAATTTGATTTATTTACTGAAAGGCTTTCGTCAAACATCACGTTCATTCGTTTGTTCGTTCGATCCGCTGAAGGCGCTCTAAAAGCTTCGTTTTCAGACTACCGTGCTCGACATGCCCAGAGCACTTTTAATTCGCGACTCTGCCGATGTAATAATACAATTTTCCGTCTCACCCGGATTAAAAAGCGACGGTTTCGGCACGATGGAGCGGAAGTTCGCGACGGCGAGAATTAATTAAATCGAAGAATCGGCTTTTACGTAACTAATAATTACGTGGCGTCAGCTCGATACATCGCAAAGTAATTGCTAATTCGACAACGAAATCGCCGCGAGGGACGCTCGCGCTTTTTCTGATTTTGCTTTAAATGATTTATATGATATTTTTAATACGCTCGAAATTATTAATTGTTCTTGTATACCGTGTTCCTCGATGTCGCAAAATTTATGAAATAAACTGCTAGACGTCCGTCAGTCATTTTTGCTGTGGTGGAAACATCTCCATAAAAAGTTTTAAAAATGTAAAATTTTCATAATATGTGGAGTTATTTCTTCATTTATTTTTTCAAACTATTTTTGATCGATTGTCAAAATCGAATTTCTCTCGCGGGGAAAAATAATGATAATCTTCCACGATATAAAAAAGTTAGTTCTTTTATGATTGATCTCCAATAATAATACACGCGTTGACAAATAACTAGTTTGCTCCGTTACGTGGAGTTGGCGCAAAGCGCTTAAGATCAGATAGGCACATCGGCAAATACGCGATCGGTTATCTCGACCGCGATGGTGGTACGTACGTCTAACTTTTACGAGGAAAAGAAAAGGGGATTGTCGCGTCCGGACAGGCCATGCGGAAAATGGCCGGGTCCGCCAGGCTATTTCCCTGCGTCCGATTCGCTCGCGCAGAAACTCACGGAGGAGAGATTCCAGGAGGGAAAGATAAACGGGTGTGTGTTTGTCCTCGTGCCGAAGATCGTTTCCCCGATAGACAGCGCCAGGTAATGGCTTCCCCAGCAATGGGATCTCAAGCGTATCGTTTTACAGGGTTGGTGGTAAGACGCTGTCGCTGGATTCTGGATTACGTCAGTCGGTCGGTCCGAGAGGGTTGGCTGGCGGGTCGGGAGGGTAAGTTTTCACGAAGGTTCACGGTTACATCAAGCCGTCAGTATATATACGGTACGTGCGGGTGCTCGTACGTGACTATACATGATGTACCTTTATATATATATGTGTGTGTATGTTCACGGGGTCGGTTGCGTTCGAGACGGAGCGTCGCGTCGAAGAGGGTTGTAGAGAGAAGGGGAAGAGCGCATATACGCGCGTATACCCGGTAAATTGATCCAAGATCAAAGCCGAAACAATCACAGGACCCACTTCCACAACCGCTCTCTCCCTCTGCCGGCTCCCTCAGAGCTCGACGCCGATCCTCGCCCTCCCTTTCGTGTCTGAGGAGGGCAAACGCCGGCGTCAACGACGGCCTATTATAACCGTGTACGTACGTACATGCGTGTAACCCGCTGCCTGCCGATGCACTCTTTCTCTCGTTCTCATGCCCGACAATGTGAAGGTGAATATATATCCGCGTTTCTTCTCTCGGGGAAATTAATGCAAAACGCTTGTTCCGCGAGAAACGACGCGGCGCGAAACGAGCGTTCCCATATTTATTCGACATTTTCGCGCGACCCTTCGCTCCTCTCTTCTCTTCGATTGCGCACTTTTGCAGAAAGATACTCCGGGGGACGACGAGTAATAGCGGCGGGTAATAGCGCGTGCTTTAAAACGCGGTAGTTAAAACGACGCGGCGGCCCGTGACACGCGGCGATCGCGTGCGCGGCCGGTGATTGAAATCGACCTTTATCGCTTTTTTGCGGCCGCTCGTAAATATCACTGTACGTATGTGTATGAGAGACGCGTTAGTACGCGCAAGGGTACTTACCAATTACTCTTTATCTTCCCATAAAGACAGCCGTATAAAATAATCGCGGAGAAATTAGCCATTTTCTTTAATAAAGTATTTACCTAATACTGTCTTTTTCACTTAAGCGAACAAATTTTTTTTCTATATCTGCTATGTAATAATAATAGATATGTATATTTTACAAGAAAAATAATCAGCATATGTTTATTAAAAAAATATCGCTATTGAGGTATATTTAAAATCTGTTTTGTGAAAATATTGAATAGATACAATTTTCATCCCGGATATTTTAATACATACATGCTGATTAGGTCGAAATTTACATTATTATTAATCAAAATTGAATGACTAACCAAAAGTTCATGAAATTGAGCGTGGTATAGCAGACAATAAAAAATATCTCTTATCATATTAAAAACTTTCATCTTAAGAAAAGAAAATTTTACGGTGTTTTTTGAAGATATAATTCTGAGAAAGTGATCAATGCGCCAAACACACATCTCGTTTCGCCAAACGCGAACTCAAAGGTATGAAAGGGATCAAAGACGCGGTCAGCAGTCTTGTCAAAGCGACGATAGAAGGGAACTGAAGGAGGGAGATTCCGCTCGAAATGCAGGTATCGGCGAACGCGCTCGGGAAGACGCAAGTCGAAGCAAAAAGGCACTACACGCGTACAGCTTTTCCCCTACGTTTCGTCTCGAGGTGAAGAGAGGTGGGTGTTGTAGGTTGGCGGGTTTAGAATCGCTGAATAAAGAGCCGAAGGGCTGCAAAGGGTTGGGCGCCAAAGTTGTCCGTGGAAAGCGGCTCGCTCGGCCGCAAACTCGATAAAGTTGCTAGGCGCGGCACTCATTGTGTGTATATACATATATATATAAAGGACGAGACGAGAGACGAGACGAGATGGAACGGGACGGGACGCGGGATGAGACAGGAGGAAGAGACGTCTCGCGCTGTTTCCGCTTCCGGTAGTCCGGTGGCAGACGCGGAGTTCGCGATAGCGAAGTGGAAAGAGATTTCGACCGGGGAAAAAAATCGGATTTCCCGACGCGCAATACGAGTTTCGCGTTCGTCGTCGAGTCTGTTTCACGGACTATTTCATCTCGTGCAGCAAAATTCAGTCGTTTTATGTATCCGTTATTTGGATAATTAAATGTTGAGTTATATTTCTGGCAAATTCTAAAATTTATCTCAATTTAAAGTTTCTTATATTTCAAGGCTCAGAAAATTATACCAGTGCCTTGGCATAGTGTGCGCGATCCCAGATATGTCAAGAAAATACATATTTAAAACTAAAAATCCCTGAATTTGAATCATATAATATAACGGTGGTAAGCGACATAAAATCACATATAAATGACATTTTACATGAAATGTGAATTACATAAGATGACATTTGACATAAAATGTGAATTACTAAATATTTCGTATATATTTTAGCTTCAAATAGACACACACCTTCGCCTTAGCATGCCCGTTAAATCATTGTCATCGCATACCTGGCTCAGATGCGTCACATGGCTCGCCGCGTAGTAACTCGCTCTGGAACCGCACGGCCTCGCGTACAGCGGCTCGAGGTCGGCAATGGTGGCGTAACTTCCGGAATTCGCGCTTCCGGGCCGCGGGTCGACTCTAACCAAGACGGAACTTCTCGCCAGGCCGCCGGTGTCAGCCGCCGAGTAACTGCAGCAGGGCAGAGTTTTCCTGAAAGGACGAAAGGACCTCTGCAGCCGCGCGCGATTGTTACACCCGGGTTAATTATCGTTACAATGGGGTCGCGCTGTGAAAGCGGGAGCTCGAGTGAGATTGTCACGAAGCAGAAGCTGCGGGTACCGCGGCCAGACGATCTCACTGAGACAAATTTTAATACGCTATGCCGAATCTTTCCGGCAAATCCGAGAACCCGCGGACGTTGCGAATGTCGTCGAGAGGATTTTGGTCGACGATTTTGCATGGTGCGCTTAAGCTTTAAAGCGCAGATTTACGCCTTTTTTAAGATTCACGAGAATATTAGTTATCTTTATTATACGTTAATCTCGAAGCAGTTATATGACTTTATAAATTCAAGGAAACGTCAACTACAGCTATGAATTATTGTATCACAAACAGTCAAAATATTTATTTTTTATCAATTTTCTTAAAATTAATGTTTACATGGGTAATGATCGATTCATGATTAATGATCGATTAAATATTTTTAAATACTTTAGTATGCATTTATTAATCCATATTAAATCACAAATTTTCGCAATTCAAAAGTATTTGATAAGCTTCATTGTTAGAGTCGGAAAATATATACTTTAACTGCTAATTTTACCTCGCTTTAGTTTCGCCTGGGGATCACCATAATAAGCTCTTTTAGCAAGCTTTTCCCGCAGGACTGTTCGGATAGTAATATGTTGGAGTAAACGCGTAGTTCAAATTACAACATCATTTACGAGATAGACAGTCGCTTTATAAAGTCCGGCAGATACACTTTTCCCGGCAAAAGATAGAAGAGCATAAGTGGGAAGAACGGTGCATTATCATATTTCAAAAGCGTGCTCCATTCTGCACCTTGTGCATAACCCTCAACGAGAAATTATCTTCGACAAGGAATTCCTCGGGTACTCCCTCCTCCCTCCTTCCTACTTCCTACCTTCTCTCTCTCTCTCTCTCTCTTTCTCTCTCTCTCTCTCTCTCTCTCTATCTATCTCCAGAAGGATTTACATCCCGTCCCGGATGAGCTCCCGAGGAGCTCGAAATGATCCTTTCTCTTTCGCACCGACGATCTTGCGATAAAGAAACGCGTCAATTCGATTCTAACTCGAGAAAAGCTATTCTTACCTTCAACTTAACCGATTTACTTTTGAATGTAATTTATCTCTATTCCACATCGTTGGCCTAACATTACATTTGTATTTAGTTTGCCTCTTATCTTTCTGTTCTGTTTTTAAAACGTATATTTAGCACGGTTTACACTTTACGTGCGCATGTAGGTGTACACTAAGCGAATGTTTTCGCATGAGTAAATGTGCGAGCCCTCTTTTCGCGAAAGGACAAAGCGTGATGCATTTATATTTGATTAAACACAATAGCTTTAGCGTATATATATATATATATATATATATATAAATAAAAATAATCTTTTTATTTATTTTACAATAGCTTCAGTGTACATATATATAAATAAAAAGAAATCTTATTTAAATTAATAAGAACAGAATTTAAATGTTCCATAATATTGTCTTTTTAAGGGATCAACAGAGATCATTCTTATTTATCTTATAATTTCGAGATTAATATTAAGTTCCCGCAACAAATATTTTTGGAACAGATTGTCTGCTTGAAAATCTGGAAAGAGAAAAAAGTAGAAACGAAACGGAATGAGACAACTGAAAAATAGCGGCGAGAAATAGAGGAGAGGATATTTTTAGCGATTTATTGGCCATTTCGTGAATGTAAATCTGCCGAACGTATTCGTTAAAAAGACGAGCGATAGAAAAACGCGTACAGCAATCGATTTCAAATATCCCCCGATTCGTTCATTCGTGTCCGTTTATTTTTACGCGACCCTTACGGAAGCGTTTCGCAGCCAGATCGACTTCCGACGAATCTGTCTACGCCCGTGAAGCGAGGAATAGAAACGTTAAAGCGTCGTTCGGAAAGTAATATCATTTTTGTAACTCGTGAGCAAGTATTCTCGAGCTGAAGTTTTCATAGATCGAAAATTTATAGCGAAACCGAGAACGTGTCCGCCGCAATATTATCGGCTCGAGCAAGATCCGTAAGTATAATCTAATATTTTATAAGTAAGAATGGGGTGTACAAAATAAATACAAAAAATAGTGTAGTTTCAAAAAAATCGGAGGGTTCACCTATTCGGAACTTTATCCAAAATGTCTTATATTCAATAGCTTTCTTTCAAAAGAAGACGCAACAAAAAAAAATCGTGCAAACTTTGCAGCAAATTACGATGAAATTTTGTCGTAAGAGTGTGAGCCTTAAGTTTAGAAAATCTTTTGAAAAAAAATCCTTAATATTTTTCTAATTATATGTAAAAACGTTTTGAATAACCTGTATGATATTTAAGATCAAATATCAAGAATTATTAAAAATTAACGAGTATCTTCATATACGTGAATCTTCTTATTATTAAAAGGAAAGCTAATAAGTATATGTGCATCTATGCAGTCATGGAAAGACCAATCGAGCCAATATCGAAATGCAAAAATAAACATCTCAGCGAAGGGGGAGCGAAAGTTGGAAGACTACAACGAAATCCCGACGCGAGTTTCGTGAGTGGCGTAACTACTCCCGAGAAAACTTTTCGCTGCTTGCCGAATCTCGAAGGCGCCTTTTGTACGTCGAGTTCGATGCGGCAAGAAGGGCTTACGAGGGACGAGGGCGGCCGTGTTCGTTCAAGCGAACGGATGTAAAATCTGCAGTTTTACCCGCCGGCGGGAATGTACGCGGAGGAGAAAGAAAGAGAGAAAGAGAGAGAGAGAGAGAGAGAGAGGGAAAGACAGACCGAGGGAAGCAAAGATCCTCGTTCCTTCGCGTGTTATCAGGGTGAAGAGACTCAAAAGAGCTAATATATCCCGGGAGAGACAATTGGTCTGCGTCAGGAGGAACGCAAAGGCGCGTATAAAGTGAGGGCGCGTCCCCTCCTTTGGATTTCCCATAAAGGCCACTTTGCCATGCGATAAATATTTGATGTCCTCCGATGCGAGATCATTGTTACGGATGATCGTGCTCGATCGCATTCGTATCACGCGCCCACCAATCGCGCGTTGTTTGTTCGAGCGAACATCTGTTGCTTTCTTTTTCAAATGCCCCGGTCAGTGCCGCGGTGAGATATTGATTTCAATTCCGCGACAGATTGGCGTGTAATATTTCAATCTCGCGTAATATAACGCTGAGATTTAACGTAATATATCTTCCCGTGTACTGCGTTTTTTTTATCGTCAGTCCGTACAGATCGATAGAAACAGCGAGAAACTTCGTATAAGAAAAAATAATTATAATTTTATCAGATATATATAGGATGTCACAAGTTTATCTCTATGATGAATAATTTTAAGTATGAAATATATGCAATAAATATAACAATTTTCCATCAAAGTTCGCTGAAAAAATAAATTTGCTATTTATCGTTTAACAGTATTGAGAAAAATTCGTCAAGAAAAATTCGCGACGGAAGACATCAAAGAAGCTAATAAATATCCGTGTAAAAGACAATTCGCCCTCTTTGAAACAAATAATAGGGGAACAGACGGAGGTGGCAGCAAAGTGAAGCGAAAGTGGCTTTGCTTCTGCCCAACTCTCCGGCGCGGCAGTATGGTTTCTATCTACATTCAAGTCTGTCGATTATGCCACGAAGTAGAGGCACGTGAAACAGAACATTCGATACGCTAAAGTATAAAATAATGAAAATAACGATCAAACTTTAAAAGCAACGGGTAGAAGTTTTCGCATAATATTCATCGTTAATGAGGAGACGGGTGCTAGAACACGATCTGCTTTGCGTTTAACGAGAAAAATTCATGACGGGGGCTTTTCAAGACGCTCGATATATTCAGACAAAGACAATTTGCCGACGAAAATAAGAGTCAATCCTATTAAAGGAAAAAGAGGGGGTCCAACATATACTTCGCCGCGTATCAAACGATTTTAAACATAGTACATACGCGCAAAAATGATTCTGTTCTATCCTAATAAAAGTTTACAGTACAGATACAAAACAGACAAAGAGAACTGTGTTCTTGCATCTTACTTTCTTTATAAAAAATGGAATAATAACGCTGCAAAATAAAATCGATTAAGCATTTTTACAAATATTAAATGACATGTAGATAACACAGGTTTGCAAAAATAATTTCTTTTGCGGGGCTTTAACTTTTGGCAGTTGTCTTTATTTGATTTTAGATTGTAATTATGAATCTGAAGTCTTTTACCTAACACGTAAGAATTTTGGGTCATTTCAATTAAAAGAACTGTGAACTTCATTTATGTAAATATTAAATATTACTATATAATATATATTACTATATTATTATATATTACTATTAATATTAAAAATTAATATTACCAAAATTAAATAATGAGACATGTGGGAGACGTGTTGGGACAAACGGATTTGATATTTGGATAAAGTGTAAAAAAATCATTCGAAAAAAACGCACTTTTGTCAAATGTTCCAAGTTTTCGCAGACCTGTGTAATCAATGTGAATAGAGTATCGTTTCAGAGGATCAAATACGCGATATTAATTTCAGAAAATAGCTCTATATAGCGAGTCCACTCAATTTATGCGCGCAACGCGGTGAAAGGCGGTCGACGAACAAAGAAATATAAAGCACGAATCTGGAAAGAGAGGTAAAAGCGAATCCTCTCTCGATCCCTTACATCTCCTCCTTCTTACGGTCTCTCCCGCCAGCCCTCACAAGGCAGAGGGTGCGTATAGCTATGCAATAAAATGTCGGCTGCCGTGCCAAACGGCCGACGGATCACCGGCGGCTTATTGAAAGGATATTTCATTCGGACGAGTTCCTCCTATCCAGCTTATCCCCGCGAATTTCCCGCGGGTGTACGAAAATCTTTTCGTCACTCACCCTCCGCCCCCTGTCCCTCTCCTATCCCTCTCCCCTCCCTCCTCCCGTCCCTCTTCAAATGGTTCTTCTGCTCGGCAGAAAATTCGCGACGTCGCAAAACACGCGCCCGCGGACTCTTTCACTCTCGAACGACTCGCGGAAAATGAGAGCGCGATACGTGAAAAGCCGTATTTACGACGCGTCTTACGCGAGGCAACGGCGTCTTACGTAATGGAAAAATCTTTTCTACGAGCACCGATTTGTACCCTTTTCTTTCTTTTTTTTTTTTTGCGAACGGCGTACGAAAGAAACGGTACTTTGAAATGCGAATTTAATAAGTGATGTAGAACGAGAAGCTGCACGGCGTCCACGTTATTCTTCCTCGTGTCGGTTTCTCTCGAGCCAGACGTCGGCTCGAAAATCACCGCGTTTGTGTGTGTGTGTGGAGTTTTCTACTGCTCTGATTATACTTCTTACTACCGTTTTTAATAATGCGCGAACTTTGTTAAATAATTCTAACGAGCCAAAGATTAAGACCGGAAATTTATCAGGACAAAGTCTCTTTCATCTGTTACACTTACTTCTTAAAAATTTCATTCTTAGACTTTTCTCGTGCTTTTAATCTGGACAATTTAAATACCGAAACAGCGGAAAAGTGATGGTAGATCAGAGCATTAAATATATGATATTCACACTATCACGCTTTTTTGTAAAATTAATTAAAAAATTTACTCACTGCGATTCTTGAACGCGAGCCTTGCTGTTGCGAATGTATAACGCACTGGCGACGCTGCCGACGACAAGAATTAAAGCGCATGCACAGGTAGCTGCGACGTAAAGTGCACCGGCACCGTTCACGAGCGGATCGGGCTCCAAACGTACCGAATCGTTGCTGGGAGGAGTCTCGACACCTGAAAAAAATATATAAATTAATTGATTATTTTTTGCAATTTTTATACATCCTCCTGATGCCGTTTTAAAAATCAAATATACCAATAAATGAAAGAGGGGTATATTACATTCGCTCGAAAGTTCAGTTATTGTCATAAGTAAATTAAAGATAATTGAATTGATTTGTGTGAGATAAAAAAAAATTCCTCTTCCTTTTTCATCAGAAATAAATTTTTTAACGTATTAAATGTTGAATACACTTTCCTCGTGTTTTAATTTTTCAAAAAATGCAATATAAACAATATATATAATATAACTATAATATCAATATATAATTTAATTTAATATAATTTTATTTTATCTTCTCGAAAAAAAAAATTGCTACACGACTCGTGAAACCTCTTCGCGTTCTATTCAACGATTTTTATATCCGTCACCAAATATAAATGTATTCAATCTACAAAACTCGCACGACCGCCATTATAGTATCGGCAATCCATTTTGTCAATTGGAGCATTTCCACTCGAGCCACGTGCTCGAGATCCGAATCTATCGAGGAGCACTGGACGGGAATCGAGCTATTGTTTATACGTATCGCGGCGCTATCGAACGAGCGGGAATATCGAAGAGTCGTGGAAAGTGCTCAAAGAGATCTCACTTTGATGGCGAGTCATTGGCCGCAAACCACGAATTTTCCAGCAAATACTGCTATTTCATTCGATTTACTTTTACCTCACAAATAGTTACGCATTTCTCACGCGCCGTGGCATTCTTGCGTTGTGTATACTAAAGACTCCATCGTTTTATTCAATATTCTTCTTTATTTGTTTGTAAAAAAAATTAAACAGGATATGTAATATAACTAAAATTTTCCTCAAATTTTACAACATGTATCATTTAAATAATTTAAAAGATCGATTAAAATTAAATTTTTATTTTAATTATTAAAATATTCCGACATATCGACTTGAACATTATAAATTACATTCCGATGTAATTTTAGTTGAATTTTCACATAATTGAAATACACATTTAATAAAGAATCTAGGACGAATTAATCGAACTCTATTAACTCCGTTTGCTTCGCGAAAGAGATTGTAAAACAACGAGTTTGTCGAGACTTTTCTCTCTGCGTCACGCACGTTTACATTTTTCCGCCGTACTTGGCTTTCTGATATTTCTTTTCTCTCTATCTTTTCGTGCGTTATGAGAAGTAAAGACTCAGGGTCGAACGGAATGGCGCCTTGTCGTCTCTTATAAAGGTAAATAACGTGGCCTAGACGGAGGAACTTTCGCGCGAGGGCTCAAAAGCTTTCAAGAACCGAGCACGTCAGCCTCGACTAGGATATGCCAAGGAAAAGAGGCGCATCCTTTCGGAGCGTCATGATAAAATTAAGTAAACTCCATCAGCTCTTAACTCGTTGCCGAGATTATAGCGTCGTATAATCCCTAAATGCGTTCCTCCAATTTCAGGCGTTGCTTGCCTGAAATCTAAAACAACTCTCCATTTCTTCGCTAATTTATCTTTTTGCACGAACAAGTAAGATCGTCAGTATCACATTCTGTTTTTCTTTTGACTTATAACTCGCGTGCGTAAATATAATTATTTTTTTCATATCAAATATCGCGGGGTTATAAAATTTCCTCGTATATTCTTGGCGAATTTCTAATAATCTCTTTTTCAATTTAGTGAGCGTTTTAATTATGAAAACTCGATCTTGCTCTCTTCCGCTACAGTATAATGAAAATACGAAATACGAGGCAAAAATCTCTTAACATTTCAAAAAGGTTGACATAAAACTTTGTTAAATTGGCAAATTCTTACCTTCCAATAATTAAAGTTAAATTTTGCTTGTGGATATTTAATGGCAAGATGCTTCTTCTATATATATTTATTTGAAAGCCGCAATTCTTTGTTGTAAAATAATTCCAGTAAGTAACATCTACGTCAGTTACAGAGAGAGAAAATGGTACGACTCTCTGAAATATTCGTCAAGTCGTAGTTGCGGTAAAAATAACAGTGCTTTAAAAATACATACCACCTGCGGCGTAAAAAAATTCACGAGGAAAATTAAGACATCGTCGACATAATACATTGTCATCGCACGGTTCTTTATTTTTTCCTTCCTTCCCATCAGAAGAGAAACTAGAAACTCGAAAGCCGAAATATTTTTATGTAAAGACTTTACGATACATCACTCATTAATGTTGCATTAAATTATTGTTAACGTGCTTGCAAACTATTATTGCTTTATTCCAAAAAGATATCATATTTTTATATAAAATTCTAATTTTCATTATGAAATTCTCTGTTATTATCTCTGCGTTAAGCTTTTAATTATAATTCTCACAAGCTGTCAACGACGGGATTGAAAAATGACTTTGTTATATGTTTTGCCTTTTAATTTTTCATGATTTTTATCAACGATTTGTATATTTTGGAAATTTATTGTAAAACTTAATATTCCAATAACCAATATTATTCTTAATTTTAGTTTCAGTATTATTATTCTATTGCTGTGTTGTCTTTCTGTAAAAAAAATTGTAAATGAAATTTTTCACTTTGACAAATACGTTACGGATTCTAATAAACCTTAATATTTATCTTTTTTCTCTTTTTCCCTCGCTCATTTCACGAAAGAAGGAAATAGACTTCGTGCTCCAGGATAACGTAAACCAAGCAGATCAGCTTTACGTAATAGAGCACATCGCGAACACGAGGAACGAGACGAGAGAGTTTGCTCGAGCGCGATGAGACGTGCACAGGAAGCAGTAGGAAAAGAAAAAGTTAAATAAATCGTAGTAGCCCTCGGCGTTGCGCTGTAGTATCTTAGGAGCAACTCGTTCGCATCATTCCTTTGCGGAGTCCTTCCATCTTCCTAAAATGTTTCTCTCTCGCGCGCTACGATACGTCCGAGAAACGGATGAGCATCTTGGAGAGGTCTCTACTATTTCGGCGCTAAAATTGCAACTGCGTCAGATATTTTGCGCAATATATTTATCAATTTTTTAATATATTTTTAAATTTTTTATCTCGATAATTTCACTGCTTTATGACGTAATTATAGCTCGGTTATATATTTCACAATATTTAAATATATTTTGTTTGCTATTCTCATTACATTTATATCGCGTGTATATTATACATGGAATATTATTTTTTATGCAAGAATTAAAATATTATGCTATATATCATTTAAAAATAATGTAATAGAGACACGCTATACTGTTTTATCCTCATCTCGCTCCGATCACACTGCACGCTAGTCAAATAGTGGAATACTTATCGATATAAGTTGTCGCGATTGACGCGTACACGCGAAACTCAAAGAGCGACTATGAAGTCAGGAAGGCGTGTTAAGAGCGACTTCTCAATTAAATCCAACTGAGCTATGCTATCTGCTACCATCAAACAGACCTTAACCGAGATTTACGGAGGACCGGAATTAAGTCTCCAGAGGATTAACAGGGTGACCCTCCACGAGTCGCGTTCCCTCATTCGCCGCGAGCTCTGTGGACTTTAGAAACAAATTTAGTCATGCTGAGAGACTCGCGTAAATCACGAAATTACACCTTTGGTATATACGCGCGGATATGTTTACTTTATTTTATAAAATAAAAAAGTTCGATGACGACTTTCCGAGAAAAAAGTGAAACTTGATACTTATTTACATATTTTAAATACTGGTGTGAAAAATATTCATGACCATATATACATATATATCATTCTTACTGATGCACCACTTCAAATTTTTCAAACATTTTTTTAATACTCTTTAAATATAGAGAATATGCTCACAAGAAAAGTAAACTATTTGATAATTCAAAAAATGTCGATATTTTTTGAAGATATTTAAAGCGAAAAATATAAATATAAATATTTAAAAACAACACAGAAAAATCTGAAAAAGAAGAACAGAACGTAGAATAGATTGTCATTTAAAAATATGAACAGAAAAAATCTAATATGCACGCTCTCAACGAATTCGAATTGCAAAAAATTGAAATTTCAAATAATAAAATAACTAGAATTTGCGAATCAGTTTACATTATTAAATCTTTCTTTTTCTCGATTTGACATCAATGGTCTTCTCAATATATGTGATCTTCGCGAACGTCATCGAATATAGAGGGTTCTGTATAGAGAATTCGATTATTTTCGAGTGATCTCGAGGCGCTTTCAGATTGCTGCTAGGACCTCTCGAGCTCGAAACGATTGTCGAAGGACTCGTCAGGAGCCGGCCCCGGTTTCTTTGGCGATGCGGGAGCGGACAAGGAAAAAGCAAATTCGACAAAGCAGGAAATCTGCTCTTCAAGACGCGACTATGGTCCTCATCCGCGGTGGTCCTTACTTATTTTCGTCCTTCTTCCTTCCCTTCGCGTACCCCTGTCCACCTCGTTTTTCTACGCGGTCGACCTTCTTGATCTTCGACGAAGGAGGGATCTTCTCGGTGCTTTCTCTTCTCTTTCATTAAATAGACCGACCCCCGACAAAATTCAATTTTACTCGGCGAATTGCTTTTTGTTGTACCATCGCCTGCTTCGGTAACCGGATCCGGATCTGCGACTTCTTTCTCTCTCTCTCTCTCTCTTTTCCTTTTTCTTTTTCTTTTCATCTCTTTCTTGCTTGCTAACCGTCGAATCGTTCTCTACGTATCATGTAAATGAATATGTTTCTCTATGCGTGACACCAGTAATATTCAGTTACATTTTAATATATAGAAACTTGAAACAAATATTTTCTAAATTTTATAAGACAAAACTCTGTATTTAATATAATAAAATAACATATAAAATACCAATATGAGTATCTTATATAACAAAATTTATTTTAAAAATTATGTTTTTACTCTTGTGATTTTATGTTTAACAATATTGTTTCAGAGAACGATAAAATCGCGGCCAACTATTGGTCCAAAATAAAAAATATTATTTTCAATTTTAAAATGCGTCTCTTTTTTTCATCTTTTTGATTCTACGAGGTTCAATTTTTACCTGTTTTCATCGGAAACCAAAGAACCAATTTTCTTCTTAATTAAAAAGATAGAATATATAGACCGCTGTGGTTTCAATTTATTTCGCGTGGAACGTTTATTTATCGAAAACTGTGCACAAAATTCATTTTGGTTACACAAGATCAGTGTAAAGTATTTGTAAACTATCATGACGCTAGACAGAGAGAGGAACGAAAATCGAGGTGTTATTTGCCAGATTGCATTCATTGTTGCTCCGTGCGGCTTGTTTTTTCAGAAAACACGTTTTCGAGGTCGCGTGAAGTTTGCGGAGTCGAGAGAACCGCCTGTGAAGTACCATGCGTACAAGTTTACGAGCACCCTTGTCGGAAGTGGCGCGGAAATTACGTTTGTACCTTCGCTCGCGTCCGTCATAACATTTCCATTTCTGCTCGTAACGTAAACTACATGTGTATATATAATTCCATTATCTACACATAATTACTTAAACGACCATGCGTGTGCTCCGCTTGTATTTATAATTTAACAGTATTTATGTAGCAAAAGCCCCGAAGCGTCAGGAAATACTATTCCAATGTGAATATATATATATATATGTATATATATATATAATATAAAAATTCAATCTTGTACATTAAATATGGATATTTATATATACTTCTTTCTTATAACACTTTGCCATATGCACGAGTAGATCATCGCATTCGCTTTATTTGACATTTCAAAAATTGTTTCTATTATTGTTATCTTTTTTAACGTTAAAAATGCCTAATATTACGACGTCAAAGTTATGAAAAATCGCTCACTCCCAGAGTCCATAAATCGCGTGGATAAATTGAGTTTGCGAGTGACGCGAAATGAAAGCGCGCTTCTGTTTTAATCGCGACCACGTCGAAACTGTCTCGTCGTAACGAAGGTATTCAGCCGGGTTCGCGAACACACTAATTAAATCCGATATTACGTAAACGAAATAATTATCAACAGGCTGCAATGGCGCCAAAGTGAGTACAGATGAATAAAGGCGCTGTCCGGGGGTGCGACTCGCTCGCGTACCGCAGAATATATGAACAAGCGAGTAAACCATATATTACATACATTACAAAGCTTGAATAGTATCATCCTTTGAAATGGATCTTCATATAACGCATTGTAGATCAATATTATCGCAGTAAATAATAGCGCATAGAAATTCACAAATCTTTTGCGCCAACTTGATATTGTAATCATATATCGATAGGTGTGTTTCATGAAGATATGTGTGTTTATTAAGAAATATTTAATTTATCTAATTTTATATGTGTTGTATATGTGTGTGCGCGTGCATTATATAATCAAATTTATTACAATTAAATTAATGAAATACAATCATGAAGTAGAAATAAATCAAAATTTCAGAAAGCCAAATAAACATCATTCTGAATTGAAGAGAAATTACAATTTTAATTATACGGATAGAAACGCTACTAAATGGTACAGTTACATAATTCACACTTTAGCATTTTCATATTTCAAGTGAGATAAACGGCGAGTGCCGTCATGATTTTTTCAGAGACTCTGAATAAAACAAGCGGAAGGAGAGAACACGCGGCATTCTTTCAACGAAAAAAAGAGAGAAACATCTAGAATCCGGATCTAGGTTCTCGGTTAATGTGTGGCTGCCATGAAAATCGCGGAATTTCAAACCACATTGAATTTCATGCGCGAGAACAATGAAATAGATATACCGCTCTTTCTCTATCTTTTTCTGTTTTAAATTCTGTATATAGTCTCTTAAATGGAATCAGTATATTATCATTTATAAGCAGTGGTTTTAGTTATATAAATATAGCACACTCTATGTGTATATAAATAAAATAAAATCTCACTAAAAAGAATTACTTAGTGATAAAGACTAATTTTTCAGTGCAATCTTATTTTCATAATCAATAAAATATAAAATAGAAGAGCAAAATATGAGTGTTTGTCACTGCTTTAATCAGTGACATTTTCAGTGATTTTACACACTTTAGCATTTTCATATTTCAAGTGAGATAAACGGCGAGTGCCGTCATGATTTTTTCAGAGACTCTGAATAAAACAAGCGGAAGGAGAGAACACGCGGCATTCTTTCAACGAAAAAAAGAGAGAAACATCTAGAATCCGGATCTAGGTTCTCGGTTAATGTGTGGCTGCCATGAAAATCGCGGAATTTCAAACCACATTGAATTTCATGCGCGAGAACAATGAAATAGATATACCGCTCTTTCTCTATCTTTTTCTGTTTTAAATTCTGTATATAGTCTCTTAAATGGAATCAGTATATTATCATTTATAAGCAGTGGTTTTAGTTATATAAATATAGCACACTCTATGTGTATATAAATAAAATAAAATCTCATTAAAAAGAATTACTTAGTGATAAAGACTAATTTTTCAGTGCAATCTTATTTTCATAATCAATAAAATATAAAATAGAAGAGCAAAATATGAGTGTTTGTCACTGCTTTAATCAGTGACATTTTCAGTGATTTTTTAAGAAAATACGGAGATAATAAAACGCGATATATTTCGTTTTTTGACATTTTTCAAAATTTAGCATGGTCATCCTACGGCCGACACTGGCCAGATAATCACACATAATCGCCATAATCGTTACTGCGAGCAAGGAGCTATACTTCTAACTAGATATTTGCACGTACCTTTCAAGCAGATCTTGTTCCTCTTGAAGACCAAGACGGTGTCGTTGTATCTAGTGCCAGGCGGAGCGGTGACATTCAATCTCAACGCCAGAGGTATTTCGGCGCTAACGACCCCCGAGCAGGGCAATCTGATCCTGAAGACTTGCAGGGTGACTGGAACCTCGCCCCTCGCGGAGACGTTCACTCTCGGTGGCAGCAACGCCATCATCCCGGAGGACGGTCCACCCAGCACTCCCACCACGTCATAATCCAGCTCCATGGAATACGGTAACTGTGTGTGTGTGTGTGTGAGAAAAGAAGTTAGGTTTCAAAAAACTTTGCATTATTACATTGTCATTATCGCGAAGCATACAGATTGCTTTTGGGCAAATAAACGACAATTTTTACTAGAGACGAGAATCCTTGAGAAAAGCTTGATTTACGCTCGTGCTCCAATTGCAAACTTCCCTCTCGCGACTCGACATTTCGCACGTGAAAGTATTCCAGTTATCGTCCGCCGGCCGATAATCTGGCATGTAATAAAAATAACGCGACGCCCATATAATTCATGTGGAAAAGCCGGAGACTCGACGCGGTCCCTTCGTCGCGTACGTCGCATACGATTGCACATATTAACATTATATTATAGATATATATATATGAATAAGTATCGCCGCCGTATCGGCCGGCGCATGCGATATTTCACGTCAAATCCCGCGCGTCGGTCTATTTCGTATTTACTGCCGCCTATCTCGTAACTTTTAACCTCGAGTCGAGGTGACACACAGGAGACCACGCCGGGTAGGTAAGGTAAGCACAAGATCCTGGCGAACACGATTGTACCAACTCTCCCTCCAACCCTTCTGTCACACTCGAGATTGGCCCACCTCGAACGGCGAGTAGTGTGTTCAGGCACGCCACAAGTTTTACGAGGTGGCATAAATAACCCGGTTAGTGCTTCGTGATGCGGTGTCAACGGAAAGGCGACTCCACCCTCTCGGCTCACCGGTAATCGTCGTAATCGTCGCGACGGGGGTTCGCGCGGTGGCGTGACACCTGCCTATCGTACCCCCGTGGCGAACCCGAGATCGCGCGCTTACCTTTTCTCTCTCTCTCTCTCTCTCTTTCTTTCTTTCTTTCTCTCTGGATATTTATTATTTTTTTCCGACTGTATACATAAGTCGCGCGACAAAACGTGAACGAAACGAATGGACCGTGCACGCGTGTGCACGGCACTCCCCGTGTGTACTCCCTCCCTCCCCCGTTTCCCACTTGCGTAAGAGATACCGCGACGGGGGTCTCTATATCGGGGCTCTCGAACAGCTCTTAGATCATTCCGACCTTTCCCTTTAATTACAGAGAGTGCCTCAGTTTACGGTGGACGATTTATTTTGATTCAAGCATCGCACACGCGAATAGTTATTCACCGTCGTTGACACTGCTGGGTAGAAAGAGATCGTGCAGGAGTTATAGTTTTAAATCGTTTATAACGAAATCTATTACAGCGTTTTTATAATTAGTTATCATTAATTATTTTTTTTATTTTATTTTACTAATAATAAATCGTCTATAAATGTTGGATAAAAAAATTTTTACTATTATAATCCGATATGATCCTTTTCTACAGAAGATTTATTGTAATATCAATAACACAATGTTCATTTTTTTAATAAAGATTCCATTGAACAAATTTTACCATAAAAATATCGGAGATAGTTAAAGCTCCTTTTGAAGAAGGGAAAATAAATGATATTTCCGATTCTCCTCAGACAGGCACGCGAGCTTTTTTATATTGAATTCGTTCGTCCGGGCATTCGTCCTAATTGACGGTAACTTAATGACGATGCGGTTGAATCGAGAACGCGATGTCGAGGGTGCTTTCGAGACGGGACGCCGCCATTTGCCTCGTAATCGCTTCTCGGGGGTGACGATGACGTGACATCTATCCGTCGTGTTCGGGCTGCCAGGGATAAAACGTGTTTTCACCGTTCTACCTACACG
>NW_021849308.1:354190-358114 GCF_003651465.1 Formica exsecta | reverse complement strand
CGACGGGTAGTAATTGACAGAAGTGCCTCGTTCAGTCGTCGAAAAGCCACTCTTTTCTTTCATTCGCGCGCCGCCCTTTTCTCCCACAATAAATCAACCGCGCCCGAACTAAACGCATTCACATCTCTCGGAATTGCTCTCAAACACGTTCGGTAGAGAGAAATGGCCTATATTTCTAAACAAATCTAGATTGATTTGTACCAAATGGTACAAATATATTTTAAAACACGAAAAAAGATTTAAAACTATAAAAAATAAAATCCACTCATTGTTAGACACGATATCAGTACTATCTATACTGACAAATACACATATTACAATAATTGTATAACAGTCAAATTACTTTAAAATTGTGTAACATAATTAAATATAAATATCTTTTTCATTATAATAACGTTTTTATCTTCAACAAAACGACAAAAAATAGCAGTATATATTCCTGATGTAATTATAGATATAAATGTCTTCTTTGAAGAGAATTTTGACCGTTACCGATTAAACGTGTATTTCGCATTTCTTACCGTCGCTGGTTACAAATTTCTCGATGAAAATTCGCGTAGTGAATCGCAAATCTCAATTTTCCTCGTTCAGCATCATTCGAGAGAGTACGAGAGTATTCGACACGAAGGGTTCGAGCGATTTCCTGCAGCTGTAAGCGTTTGCTTAATATCCAGTCTCGGATTCCCGTAATAGCGTAAAAATGTTTGCCCAAGAAGCGTCCGCTTATCTCGTCGCGCGTTCCTCTCGAATCCAGAGAGTAGTCCGTAGTCATGGGCGTCGACATGACTTTCCTCGGAATGGCAGAAATTTTCTTGAAAGAAAACTTGAAAACTTTTCTACTTTTTTTATTAATTAATGTCGACAGCTATACGCGTAATATTAACGTTAAACACGCGTATTGCATTTAGAGGGGGACCTGTGTGAGTGAATTTCAGTACTTTCAGTACCTTCCTATTAAGGCAAAATGGACTTTGCGAGGTTCGTTAAACCACAATGCGCTCTTAACGAGTTTATCACGTAGTTTGCACTCCTATAATTAACGATGAATTTCTCCGTTATATTTTTCACGCGAACTTGTTCCCCTATCCTAGAACAGAGTTGAGGGGTGCGGTGCACCCCGTTGCATTTCCCGGCGACGCCCATGACGCCCGACACGACGGTGTCGCGTGAATTGCGATCCGTCAACCTTCTCTCGTATCTTCCGCGTGTTTCCGTCGCGCCCGTGTATGTGTGACGTGTTCTTGCGCGTGTTTCCGTGTATAGAACACTTGGATTCCGCTAGAAACGACGAGAGAGGTGACGAGTATACCACGACGAGCGCCATTGTCGCTGTCAATGAAAAGGAAGTCGTATAACACGGGAAAATCCTATCGTCCGACACCAGGAAGGAAACGCCCGTAGCTTTTAAAGAAAAAGAGAGAAAGAGAGAGAGAGAGAGAGAGTGTGTGTGTGAGAGAGAATGCTCTGCGGCACCCCGCTCCCCTCCGCTCCCACGCGTTCCCCCGCCCTCGATTTATACCAAAATTATGCCACAATTTTGTATTATCGGACAGCATCGGGGAGAGAACATTAAAGGACGAAGGCGGGCTGATTTATCCCGGAATTATTCCCGGCTCCCGTATTATTCGCGTCCTTGTGTTATTTCAGTGAGCGAGCCCGCCGGTTGATTCGGCTGGATACGCGTGAGCGATGAAAAATGTGCGGCCATGCGAAAAGTACGATGATAAACGCGGCATGAAGCGTACAGAAAAGGGTCAACGCCGCCAATCGCGGCTTTGGTGATTAATCGTGGCGCCGGGGATTTTCGAGATAGGTTTCAATATCGCGGATCAGTCGAGCGTATGTTGTAAACGCTAATAAGTTTAGACGTGATGTTTCTTATCAGCCCTCTCTCTCTCTCTCTCTCTCTCTCTCTCTCTCTCTCTAGCGTACTATTAACAAACACTTTTTCATTTGCCACTCTTGTATTTCGATAAATACGAACGAAAATAGAAACGTACACAGACAAACATACACATACTTTAGTCTGATATCTCTAAAAAGAATTAATCGCAATTTGTATAGAATTACTTTATAATAATGTTAATTAATGTAACATTAAAAATAATACATATATATGAGAAAAATGTATCGTTAATATTGTAAAATTAATATATTATATATATATATATGTTAGTCTCCATACAATAACATACTTGTCTATAATTTTTTGATGCCAATAAATAGATAATATGATTTGAACGAGATAATAGTTGGAATGTCAATCCTCTCTTTTCATGATTTTTAAAAGATTTAGCATGTTATACAAAAAAATATAATCGCTAATATATAATCATAATATAATAGAGCTATATTTTATATTTTAATCTGCATTTAAATGCAACCAAGAGATTTATTATTATTAAATGCTTTTATCTCTCATTCTTTGATCATGAAAATATTTATAAATTCGCTTGATTAAATTCTTTTGTAGATTTAGCATGTTATACAAAAAATATAATCGCTAATATATAATCATAATATAATAAAGCTATATTTTATATTTTAATCTGCATTTAAATGCAGCCAAGAGATTTATTATTATTAAATGCTTTTATCTCTCATTCTTTGATCATGAAAATATTTATAAATTCGCTTGATTAAATTCTTTTGTTATTTTAAAGAGAATAATAAAATTATTTTAATTATCATAAAATAATGAATTTACTGTGGCATACATTGTTTTTATATTGAAAGAAAACACGTTAAGCAAATATCATCGAAACGTAGTTATATCGCAAACATTTCCGCATAACCGAAAGTACATGATTCCAACCGATATCCATCGGTGCGTGATCCACGAAATTAGTCACGTGTCGCTAAACACTCGAGGCACCGATCGTGTAATTTTTATGGGAATTTTCCGGTGGATCTTTTTACACGATTGAATCCATACGGGGTTTTATCCTGTATCATACGGACAGTCGATTAAAATAACACATTTTCGAATCCTTTCACAGATATACCTTTCATTTTAAATTTAAATTTGGGAAAGCAGTGATATATTTCCGTTAACTATACAGTTTCAAATTAAAAATTAAAATCTTGTTCGCTCGGTACAATGATGATAATATATGAGTGAATAATTTTCATCCGTACACAAAGTATCTGTATACAAACTGATAAAATCGCAAATTTTACAATTGCCATATAAAATATGATAGTTTGATAAAGTAAAATTAAAGTTTGTAAATTTTTTAATTACATATATATTTGATCTCTCGTAAAAATATTATATTTAGAATAGAAGCGCTGACCGATTTTCTTTTTATTTCTTGTGTCCCTATTAATTTATATACATCTTGTCAGTTAGTTCACTGTGTATTAAATTAATAAAATTTTTGGGTTTAATGATGGTAATGTTTGATCAAAATTAGCTGCAATTAAATCTAATTAGTTTAAAAAAACATTACAAATATACAAACATACCAACAAAATGTTATTTGTTTCTTTATAGGATGTCTACAAACACGTAAAAAAATAGCGATGCGAAAAGGAAAGGCACATCGCGTGAAAAGATGCCTTGTTTTACGAAATTCCTCCTATGGTTTCCCTCTTGCTTTCAGTGTGCAATAACGAAATGCCATTGGTCTTTTTGCGTGTCCACCCTCCGTATCACCGCTGAGAACCCTCGCACTTGAACTGTGGTGGACGAAAGTTTCGAGTTTACGCTTTGATTTGTTTCTTTTTCTTCTCTGACCAATGACCTTTAGACGCAAGAAATTAAATCGAAGTCTTTGACAGCAACGGCATAGGAGCCTCGCGATATGTTAAAAATCACTCGATACACACGAATCAAATGACATTTTCAGAAATATATGTATACACTACATCAAAATACGACTTGCAGTTTCAGGCCCATAAAATAAAGATTTATAATATATA
>NW_021849308.1:346278-354164 GCF_003651465.1 Formica exsecta | reverse complement strand
TATATATATATTTGATTTAATCGGTCGCAGAAGAAAAAGAAAATTAAAAATAAGACATCAATCGGTCGATTTTAAATACGACATCTTCTAACTAATTCTAAGTAACCATTAGATGGAGATAATGCTAGATTACAATTATATGAGCAAAATTAAAATTCTTCATCAAAAAAGAAAAATAGCTAGGTATTGCAAGCATCGCGTGCGTGCGAGCGGAAACCCCTTAACATCCCTCTCGGCATCTACTCGCAGGGCGCTCTTTAGAGGCACGCAAAGGACGCTTAGTCTCGCCATAATATCTCAATCATATATATACATACATATATATATATATATATATATATATATATATATATATATATATATATAAACGCTAATGCTCTTATACTTAGATAGACGACTCGCCGCCCGAGAGGCGAAAGCGACGCCTCTTCCTCTTTCGGACAACATTTATACGAGAGGCGTCTTAATGCCACTTTCGACGACACGATGAATTAATCACCCCTCGTTCCAGCGTCGTCTTTGACTATCCCTCCCACCGTTACTTCGTAGGCAAATGAATTAACAACAAGAGAGAGAAACAGAAAGAGAGAGAGAGAGAGAGAGAGAAGGAGAGAGAGCGGTTAGCGAAGAAACCCCCTTCGCGGAAACCCTTCTTAACGATTAACCGTCGTCATTTATATATCAGGAAGTGTAATGATACCGGCGATACATGAGATTAATTAAAGATAATGGGCAATGAAACTGATTATACCATTTGTACTGCGAATAGACGGTATTCTCCCCAACTATAAGAGAAACAATAACACGTCGAGAAAAAAATAACAATTCTTTCTTCAATCACAAATTTTTTTAAATATTTGAATTATAAAATTGTGTACTTGTTATATATACTTTTTGATAATAAATTATAAATAAATAAATCTTTAAACATTTATTGACTGAAGATTCAATCATAAAATTAACTCGATAAATTTTGTGCATTTCAAGTTTTTCCATGTAACATTGTTTTTTATAATTTAAAGATTGTAATGCAAAGTATCTCTTTAACTATCGACACCACAGTATCGTTTAGACGTGTTAAAATTTCTATCTGAACGAAACTATATACATGTATATCTTTTGTATGCAGCCGTTGAAAGATTATCCCTCGCATTAATTTTCGGAATTACGCGACCGCGACATAAATGACGACTTAACGAGCGGTTTTAACGCTTTAATTATTAGCTCGACTGTACTGCCGCGAAGAGAACAAGAACGTCGTACAAAGGGTGCAAAGCGAGGCAAGGGTGTGTTTGCCGCCCTCGGTGTTAACGCAATATACTCGCTCTAGGGCGCGACGCACTTAACATGTGTACACGAACGCTGCCCGTCTGCGGGCTGTCTGTCCGTGTGCATCCATATTCCCTTATATGCTTGCCGTTTGGGCCTACAATGAGCTCCCTTCCTTCGCTTCTTTCCGTTAATGATTCGTATTCTTTTTGTAGTTGCTAAATTGGATTTAATTATTTGTTTGAATATATTCTGCTAAAATAAATCATACAATATTTAATTAATGCTTATATAATTTAATTATGTATGTATCCATATAATATCTTTTTGACCGTTTTTTTAAAGAATGATTTTTAAATTAATTATTTCATCCTTATTTTTATTTTTATTTTTCTTAATCCTTCCCTTCATTTATAATATAGAATTTGCAGTATGTTAGACCATATGACTATTATATACTGTCATGATTTTAACATTTCTGTCGCGCTATAGATATCACAGCGCCAATCCCTTATTCATTTTCTTGAGCTTCATATCCCCAGGCATCACTTGTCTTCGTTATCTCCATGAAATATGAAATCTCTTGCCTCTATAACGTGTGCCGTCTGCTTCTACTCCTTTACCTTCACTATGTATACATTTTCCCTCCTCTAGTGCTCGTGGTTATTATTTTCTATTTCTTAATTCTCGAAATATACTCTATACACGATGTGTCTCGTGCATACATTGTCTACATATCCTCTGACTCGATCAAAGACAATGAGGAGCATCATTAATAAAGATAACAAAGGAACAGCTATAGTAATGATAAGATAATGAGAACAAAAAGCGACAAAAATGAAATATAAATCTACGCTTAAAAATAGTATGATTCGAAAGAATACAATAACTCTTTGATAACTACCGAGAAAGTCATTAATGCAAATTGAATGGAATCAGTGAATAAGTTTTTAATGCAAGATCTAAATCAATTCTCACACATCCTATTCTACATATATGTATAATAATATTTCGATCAGTTATATACATAAATATGTATAAATGTTTTCTAAAAATCATCGATCGGTTTTTTAATTTCGTCCGCGGATCTATTATTACATCGATAAAAAGACAAATTATTTCCACTTGGAAACTCTATACATTATATTTACTTTAGTAAAACTTCTTCAGGACTCTCGACGACCGCCGGTGCAATATTCCGGACCTCTACCATCGAGTTAACCTCGTTGCTGGGCGACAGGGTCTAATCGTGCGATACTAATTTTATTACGCGCAAGTCCAGTTAATTGGTGCCAGAAGCGTATAAATTGCACCGGCCTGGCGACACTCGGCTCATACGGACCGTAGGGACGTAGGGCAGTTTATCCTTAATGCGAAAACATTGCTTCCCCCTCGGCACCCTCGGTGGTAAGGGACCAGGTTGGAAGGTAGTCACGTAAAGGATTGCTGGAATTCCCGCAGGAATCTCGTGCGACGTCTACCTAGTGCTTATTTAGAAACCCAAGCGGTCCTCCACCGATATATATTGAACCTTGTAATCTTTTAATCCCGCCAACGGCTTGGATTGGCGAACGGACAAAAAAAAAAGAAACGCGATCTCTTTCAGCAACGACGTAACGAAACGTCGTTTTAAATCTGCCGGCGGAAATCTCCGCGGAAATCGTGGCGGCTTAACGGTGCGGTTACCGAGATCGGACGCGAACTTGGCGAAGTTCTAACCGAATCCGACGGCCCTCGCAAAGTCTGCGAGCGATTAGAAGTCGAAGTTGGAGAACGCCCGTTATCGCGCGCGAGGCTTCCATTATTTCGCTCGCGGCATTGTGCTTCATCTGTGACGTAAGATACTTACGCTAAAGATAATGCCAGGTAAATTATATTCAACATTGTTAACGCTTTAATAGGGAATGCACATTGTATAATGCAATTGTATAATGTTAAACTAATCGCGCGAAATATTACTCGTACAATATTTTACACTGCAAATGGCACGAGACACATTCTTCAACAGTATTTTAACGTTTCGTTTGACAACTGGCAGAGAATATACGACAATTTTACATTAATTACGAGATATTACTATAATAATTAATAGTAAAAATAAGAAAATTTTTTAAAATTATTAATCTTTTGCTATAAATAGTATATGACAATGTAATGTTAAAATAACAATTACTGGATATTTCTTGCAAGTGATTCTATATTGATTTATCCCTTTTACATCATTTATCGATCAAGATTTTAACTCCTCTTCTCTTCTCTAACCTCGAAACTATATTCTCGACTTCAATATATTCCATTATGCGCTGTTTACACGGTAGACGCTTCTGTAAGGAAATGAAAACGCTCTCGTGCACGATAATGGAAATCTGAACCGCACGGGAGAAATTAGTTTCTTTGACCGATGAAAGCGGCTATATGTTGTCGATAGAAATGGACGGATTCCACAAATTATTTTCCTAAATTTCTTACCAACTTTATCAATAAAATAAAAATCTTGTATATAGTTTGTACCATTGAAGTTGTTTTAATCCAATTTCAATTTTATTCATCTTCAATTTAAATAATATTTTCTTTTTTTCTAAGCTATTTTATGTTTAATTTTTAACAAATTAAAAATAATTGTATTATTATTTTCAATTATAACACACTTTTTATACTTTTATTTACAATAAAAATAAACTATCATTTTATTCTACATTATCAATATTCTTGTATTGATTATTTATTATTGCTCTTTTTTTATGAATATAAATCGGCTCATTTAAATCGTATTATGACTACTTGAAACTACTTAAATACAATAATTGTAGTCTCTATCTTCTTTATTTCAACAACTACAATCTTTTATGAGATAATATCTTTCTAACAAGAACAATTGCAATTAAAAGTCTAATATCTGTAATCTTCTATATAAGAAATACCGTGTAGTTCAATAATCATTAAGAGATTTTTATATTAATGATGCATCTGTAAATCGTAATAAATTTTACATAATCCGTTTTATTTCATTTTTTATATCACAATAATATAACAATTTTACTCTTCTTTTTCGTACCACGATACATACATATACATATATCGACGTATCAAGTCAACCGCAAATTCCGAATAATGAGTACACCGCATATCCGGCAACAAGAATAACGGTAATTAAGACAGACAGCGAGCGGAAAGACCCGTCTACTCTTAACATTGACTTAAGACTCGCTTACTTGGAGCAGTTGTTCGTCTCGGCGAAAGATATCGCGAGCTCGAGGAGGTTCATCGAGAAGCACAATTCGGCGAGCCGTTTATCCTCGCTCACATCCGCAACGCGACAGGGACGGAAGAGGAGATTGGAATGACTGAAGTCCTGATGAAGGGTGGATGGTGAGGTACGAATGGGGTGGAACGCGAGCGGTGGAATGGGGAGAAAGAGGGGTCGAGGGTACGTAGGGCAATTTTCGCGTAATTCGATGGGGCGTGATCGTCATAGCAACCCCCGGTACCCTCCGTCCACCCTCTCTGGAAGCTGCAGCCTGTTCAAACAAGCCTCAAACTCCATACTAGGCTCGTATTCCTTCTCTCTCTTCCTCTATTTCTCTCTCTCTCTCTCTCTCTCTCTCTCTCTCTTGTTCTCTATCGTTTTCCCGGTCTATCTCTTTCTTTCTCTCTCTCTCCCTTCCTCACTATTCGTCTTTCTGTGGCTGTACCGCATACCGCATCCGTCTTTCATTGTCCGTCTCTCTCTTTCGATGCTCCTAACTCAAATCCGCGAACGGTACTCCGGGATTTCAACAGTTGCGATAACTACCTGGATTTCTCCTGTGCTACACAGGCAGTGACGGCTCAATCATTTCATAGTAATTACTTGCGCGTTGGTATAGCACCGTTGTACGCGAACGCAAACGCCGCGCGAGTTGGCTAGCAACAACAACAGAGTCGTCCTCTCTCGTGTTTCTCGAGGCGATGGGTATCCGAGCCCCGAGCTCGAATCTCGTCATTTAGTTTAGTGGCTTGCGACCGGCAGAGAAACCTCCAGCGTGGCTTTCCGACGTGCCATAATACGGTCAACCGTATGCGTCTCGTGGCCGCGGTTGCAATTACGTTCTCGCTGAGAATAGTCTGCATGCAACGGGCTTCGTCGTTTATCGCTGTACCAAGCATAATTCGTAAAGCGTCATATACAAACCATTGCAAAATGGCTTTCGCCATGCTAAGACCCTAAATCCCCATATTAAAATCTTTTTTTAAATTTATCCGATAAAAAAATTTCAGGATAACGAAAGCTTCTTCTACTCCGTCTAGTCCTATTATTTTTCACACGAATAATTCTGCTGAAACTTGCTAAGTTTCTAATCTTTAAATTTCATAACAATTTGTTACAATAAATGTTTTAATGAATCTAGAAATCTTATAGAATGCCCGCGATAGAGACATACACGTAAGTTTGCACGCGTGCATTTCGCATATAATACCACTATAATCATGCCTACAATTGCAGTAATTTCTATGTAAATTAAACGCAGAAAACAACACGTATGTTACTCGTTATTTCCAAAATGCTTTAATTAAACATACGTTAAATGAGGAAAGTTCATTGCAAAATAACGACTCGTCGACATTATTTCCGTATATAAATACTCGAAAATGCTCGAAAATTGCGTTTCTAATTCTCGTCATTTGCACGTCCATAGCTTCTCATTATCGACCAATGCAGTCGCGTCTGCCGATCGAATCCCGCAGAATTCCGCGCGGACGAATATTTCATACTCTGTGATCATATAACGGGTCGCTTTAGTGCCAGCCGGGGCTGAAAAACAGCAACAACGAAAGAGAGAGAAAGAGGACTCGCTAACGAGATGCCGTAGCTTCATCTCGCGACAAAATCAAACTTCCATTACCCATTCCACAGATAGACAAAGCACTAGCAAACGACAGCAAGATTACTCATCGAAGTACCTAATCTCACCTGTAACTACTTTATCTTTCATTTGTTCATTTTTAACTAACAAAGTTGCACGTTGTCGAAACTCGACATATTTACACACGTAAAGTAAAAATCCTTTTATACTTGTATGTACATATGTTTCCTATCATGCATTTATAACAGTACTTAAATATGTCCGGTCATTTAAATATTAGATTATTTTGCTACATATCAGAACGCTGTTCGTATATGTTTCTCTCCGCTTTTAAGTTTAAAAATAAAGTGTTAAATGAAAAAGTTTTCGTATTCTATTCTTTTATTAGAAATATATCAAATATCGTACTTATTCTAAATTAGAATTTAATTGTTAAACATTAAGTAAATTTTGAATTATTCGTATGTATTATTATTTTTTTTTTTAATCAAAACGATTTGATTGTTTACTTGAGCATTATAAACCATTTAAGCGCATTGGAGCATGAGAGCGAGATCAGATTAAATTCTTTGCGCGCAAACCGGCGAACTTTTCGCTATCTCCTTCCGTTCGTTTTCCTCCGCGGCTACATGGCCGAAAAATGTTTACGTGCGAAACACGTAGCGAAAGACAAAAGAGATATTATCAGGGATGAGATGCGAGAGCGAGAGAAAATTTAAGTTAAGGAAGCACAGACGCACGCACCGCGTATCTCGAGAGTTCTCTCGTTGCGGAGAGATATATAAATTACCGGTACGAGAGTTACACACGCGGCTCGGAGTATTGCCAGAGCCACGCTTAATTATAAAACCGATAAATTCATCCCGTGGGACACGGGACAGACGTCTGGAATCCCGAGGTTGATAAACGAGCCCCTGATCCCGACCTCCTGCCTTACACGCCCGTCTACCGGCCACCCCTTCGTGTCCTCTCCTCGCTTAAGTCGCGTCCTCCCGTACGTCGGTACGCGCTTACGCCTCGATGGACTCGCATCATTGAGTTCCGGAATCTGGACGACCGTGTAATTAGATCCTTGGCCTCCGCAGACCTAACTATAATTACATTTACGTTACCTGCGAGGATGTGCCGACTGTGAGATACCGACCCGTCAAGGGACATCCCTCGTGGTATCAAGTGCAGCGCAAACGCTCTCACACATTGTCCACTGTGAATCAAATTTTCATATCGAATTTACACGTTCGTTCCGTAATAACTTGTTCATTTCGAAAACGCACTTGCGGGAGTACTTTGTTACGGAGATTTTGCGCTATAAATCGTTTATTATCTTCATACAAATATGCATTCCTTATATATATGCTACCCGTTTATTAACACGCTTAGAAAATTATAATAAATAAAAAAATTAAATAATGTATGAATTTTAATATAAAAATTACTTTTTTAAATTAATATATCTATTTAATAAGTTTTAAGCATGCAAATCTTGTTTTAAGTATTTAGAAGATTTTCTCTCATATACATATATAAAGTATGTTAAAAATCATAGTACAAATAAAGATGACTCGTTATATAAAAATAAGACAAAAAGAAATTTTTTTGGAAATAAAATCTCTTTCATTACAATATATTTTATAATACACATTTTGTTTATTTTTTGCACAAAAGAGAGAGAGAAAAAATCACCATTTTTCAATTGTGCTATGCAATTTTTGACAGAAAGGTCTCCGTATAACATAAAACTCTATATATATATAAGCCGCCAAAAAGTGAAAA
>NW_021849308.1:331157-346224 GCF_003651465.1 Formica exsecta | reverse complement strand
ATCTATATATATATATACGGCGACAAAGAGTGAAAAGGAGAGTGTGTGTGTGTGTGTGTGTGTGTGTGTGTGTGTGTGTGTGTATGTACTCCGTTCTTTTCAATACTATTCAATTTAGGAATAATAACTTTTAATGTTGATCTTAATTGTTTCAAGCAACAATCTCGTTATTTAAACCAAGGGTAGCTTTTCGGACACTTGAAATCAGCCTAGCCGTTCTGAATCGCGTTAAATGCGAAAGATCCCTCACAGTTTTAATCGTCGTTAATCAAACGAAGGCAGAGGCAGGTATGAACGTAATATTCCATCGATTCTCAAGTACTCGCCGATGGAAGGCGGACGTTCGCTCAATTTGGCGCGGTTCCAAAGCGGACAGATGTCCGTAATTCTCGGTTTGATAAACGAGCGCTTGATCCCAAGTTTCCTATAAAGCAGGAGGCGTCTTCAAGCGAGCTCTCATACCTCGTCCTTATCGTGACACGTTCCCTGTATATTGTGTCCCACATATATTTTACATCGTACTTTATTTTTAAGGATAAAATTGACGGCACGGAAAGAAAAAGATAAATTGATGCCTCAACATACCCTGAATAGATTGTATATATATATGTGTGTGTGTGTGTGTGTGTGTGTGTGTGTGTGTGTGTCTTGTATAAGAGTTTCTTTTTTATCGTAAAAGTATATTTTAATAATAATAAGACATTAAAAGATCTTTATTTCTGTTCCCATCCCCCTCGTATCATTGAGATGCTACTTCTGTACAAATTAGAAAAATAAACAAATAATGGAGAATTAATAATATACACTTTCAACGCGTATGTATTTTCTAAGAATAAAATGACAAAAAAATATAACGATGTAGTCGTTATTGCGAACGACTGTATATCCATGAACGGGGATGATTTTATCTCTTACCCTCTTAACCGCTCCAACGATTATTGAAGCACTTAGGTCGTTTGCTCCCCACCGAGATATTAATTCTCAAGGGGTTTAGTCGATTCCTTTTCTCGGGTAGTCACTCTCCACCAGAATCTCCATGGCTTTCTACGATGAGGGAGAGAGGGGGAAATGGATTCGACGTAGCGGGTGTCGTCACAGTAACGAAAACTTCTCACGCATATACCGGATGTGTCCGCGTATGGACGCAAGGACACACACACACACGCACGCGCGGCCGATATAGCCCAGCATGGCCTTCCACCGAAGTTTGTGAACTATGAGTGAACCTATCGCAAGGACAAATTTCCTCATCTAACTTTCTCCGGGTAGATGAGATGATCGCTCAATGCCAGCGGCACCGACGCTACTATCTTCACTATGGCCCAGCCCGCCTCCGCCACTCGTTCGTCCTCTCTCCCCATCCCTCCTCTCCTCCTCCCCCCGTACGGGAAAATTAATGACGGAATCCGGGAGTTTTCTATAGGCAACTTTTACCGTCGAGGATCCACGGCACCGTCGAGTAGAACAAATTCACAAGGGAGACGAGGCAGGAGAAGAACAGCGACAATAGGTTCCCACCGGCGCGGTTCGACACGAGGATGGACATCGCCGTTATCGTGTTTTCGTTCGACGGAGCTCTCGCGTTTAAATTGGCGGCGTGCTTCACGTTGGCGGCGAACAACGTAGCGGGTCTTTTGTCGATAAACGAAGCGTCGTTGAAGCGATAACGATGATTTATGTGCTAAATTCTCTCAGCGCGATTGTGCATCATATATTTTGATCAAGAGGCATTTAATCGACAGCAACAAAAAGATGAAAAATCAATAAAATCGAAATCTTTCGAAATTTGAATCTTGCATATTATATAGGTATTCCTCAAGTAACTCGGATTGATAAAGCGGTTCGAAAGATAACACCTGCAATGTTTAAACGTGTGTTTCGCAAAATAATTGATCGCTTTGAGATCTGATAAAGACACTGATGGTTGCCAGAAACTAATAATAAAATTAGATCCTTAAAATATATATTTTATTTAAATATATATTTTTTTTCATGTCTTAAAAATGTTTTTTTTAAGTTCTTATTATTTTGCAAAATAAGAAAAAGTCACTTTAAAAACGCCCTGTATAAAGACAAATGTAACGACAATGTTTAAATTAAAATTTGAGACACGTTAAACGAAATCCCAAACATAAACGATATGCTATTGTTCATAATCACACGTTGAGTGGCCACTATTCGTCATGCGTTCTCTCTATAATTCTAATGAGCCGAAAATTTAATTCAAAATTGCTCCAATAACCAGACTCTCTTGAGAGACGGTCGGCATCCGAAGCATTTCGAGGGTGTGTGTGTGTGTGTGTGTGTGTGTGTGTGTGTGTGTGTGTGTGTGTGTGTGTGTGTGTGTGTGTGTGTGTGTGTGTGTGTGTGTGTGTGTGTGTGTGTGTGTGTGTGTGTGTGTGTGTGTGTGTGTGTGTGTGTGTGTGTGTGTGTGTGTGTGTGTGTGTGTGTGTGTGTGTGTGTGTGTGTGTGTGTGTGTGTGTGTGTGTGTGTGTGTGTGTGTGTGTGTGTGTGTGTGTGTGTGTGTGTGTGTGTGTGTGTGTGTGTGTGTGTGTGTGTGTGTGTGTGTGTGTGTGTGTGTGTGTGTGTGTGTGTGTGTGTGTGTGTGTGTGTGTGTGTGTGTGTGTGTGTGTGTGTGTGTGTGTGTGTGTGTGTGTGTGTGTGTGTGTGTGTGTGTGTGTGTGTGTGTGTGTGTGTGTGTGTGTGTGTGTGTGTGTGTGTGTGTGTGTGTGTGTGTGTGTGTGTGTGTGTGTGTGTGTGTGTGTGTGTGTGTGTGTGTGTGTGTGTGTGTGTGTGTGTGTGTGTGTGTGTGTGTGTGTGTGTGTGTGTGTGTGTGTGTGTGTGTGTGTGTGTGTGTGTGTGTGTGTGTGTGTGTGTGTGTGTGTGTGTGTGTGTGTGTGTGTGTGTGTGTGTGTGTGTGTGTGTGTGTGTGTGTGTGTGTGTGTGTGTGTGTGTGTGTGTGTGTGTGTGTGTGTGTGTGTGTGTGTGTGTGTGTGTGTGTGTGTGTGTGTGTGTGTGTGTGTGTGTGTGTGTGTGTGTGTGTGTGTGTGTGTGTGTGTGTGTGTGTGTGTGTGTGTGTGTGTGTGTGTGTGTGTGTGTGTGTGTGTGTGTGTGTGTGTGTGTGTGTGTGTGTGTGTGTGTGTGTGTGTGTGTGTGTGTGTGTGTGTGTGTGTGTGTGTGTGTGTGTGTGTGTGTGTGTGTGTGTGTGTGTGTGTGTGTGTGTGTGTGTGTGTGTGTGTGTGTGTGTGTGTGTGTGTGTGTGTGTGTGTGTGTGTGTGTGTGTGTGTGTGTGTGTGTGTGTGTGTGTGTGTGTGTGTGTGTGTGTGTGTGTGTGTGTGTGTGTGTGTGTGTGTGTGTGTGTGTGTGTGTGTGTGTGTGTGTGTGTGTGTGTGTGTGTGTGTGTGTGTGTGTGTGTGTGTGTGTGTGTGTGTGTGTGTGTGTGTGTGTGTGTGTGTGTGTGTGTGTGTGTGTGTGTGTGTGTGTGTGTGTGTGTGTGTGTGTGTGTGTGTGTGTGTGTGTGTGTGTGTGTGTGTGTGTGTGTGTGTGTGTGTGTGTGTGTGTGTGTGTGTGTGTGTGTGTGTGTGTGTGTGTGTGTGTGTGTGTGTGTGTGTGTGTGTGTGTGTGTGTGTGTGTGTGTGTGTGTGTGTGTGTGTGTGTGTGTGTGTGTGTGTGTGTGTGTGTGTGTGTGTGTGTGTGTGTGTGTGTGTGTGTGTGTGTGTGTGTGTGTGTGTGTGTGTGTGTGTGTGTGTGTGTGTGTGTGTGTGTGTGTGTGTGTGTGTGTGTGTGTGTGTGTGTGTGTGTGTGTGTGTGTGTGTGTGTGTGTGTGTGTGTGTGTGTGTGTGTGTGTGTGTGTGTGTGTGTGTGTGTGTGTGTGTGTGTGTGTGTGTGTGTGTGTGTGTGTGTGTGTGTGTGTGTGTGTGTGTGTGTGTGTGTGTGTGTGTGTGTGTGTGTGTGTGTGTGTGTGTGTGTGTGTGTGTGTGTGTGTGTGTGTGTGTGTGTGTGTGTGTGTGTGTGTGTGTGTGTGTGTGTGTGTGTGTGTGTGTGTGTGTGTGTGTGTGTGTGTGTGTGTGTGTGTGTGTGTGTGTGTGTGTGTGTGTGTGTGTGTGTGTGTGTGTGTGTGTGTGTGTGTGTGTGTGTGTGTGTGTGTGTGTGTGTGTGTGTGTGTGTGTGTGTGTGTGTGTGTGTGTGTGTGTGTGTGTGTGTGTGTGTGTGTGTGTGTGTGTGTGTGTGTGTGTGTGTGTGTGTGTGTGTGTGTGTGTGTGTGTGTGTGTGTGTGTGTGTGTGTGTGTGTGTGTGTGTGTGTGTGTGTGTGTGTGTGTGTGTGTGTGTGTGTGTGTGTGTGTGTGTGTGTGTGTGTGTGTGTGTGTGTGTGTGTGTGTGTGTGTGTGTGTGTGTGTGTGTGTGTGTGTGTGTGTGTGTGTGTGTGTGTGTGTGTGTGTGTGTGTGTGTGTGTGTGTGTGTGTGTGTGTGTGTGTGTGTGTGTGTGTGTGTGTGTGTGTGTGTGTGTGTGTGTGTGTGTGTGTGTGTGTGTGTGTGTGTGTGTGTGTGTGTGTGTGTGTGTGTGTGTGTGTGTGTGTGTGTGTGTGTGTGTGTGTGTGTGTGTGTGTGTGTGTGTGTGTGTGTGTGTGTGTGTGTGTGTGTGTGTGTGTGTGTGTGTGTGTGTGTGTGTGTGTGTGTGTGTGTGTGTGTGTGTGTGTGTGTGTGTGTGTGTGTGTGTGTGTGTGTGTGTGTGTGTGTGTGTGTGTGTGTGTGTGTGTGTGTGTGTGTGTGTGTGTGTGTGTGTGTGTGTGTGTGTGTGTGTGTGTGTGTGTGTGTGTGTGTGTGTGTGTGTGTGTGTGTGTGTGTGTGTGTGTGTGTGTGTGTGTGTGTGTGTGTGTGTGTGTGTGTGTGTGTGTGTGTGTGTGTGTGTGTGTGTGTGTGTGTGTGTGTGTGTGTGTGTGTGTGTGTGTGTGTGTGTGTGTGTGTGTGTGTGTGTGTGTGTGTGTGTGTGTGTGTGTGTGTGTGTGTGTGTGTGTGTGTGTGTGTGTGTGTGTGTGTGTGTGTGTGTGTGTGTGTGTGTGTGTGTGTGTGTGTGTGTGTGTGTGTGTGTGTGTGTGTGTGTGTGTGTGTGTGTGTGTGTGTGTGTGTGTGTGTGTGTGTGTGTGTGTGTGTGTGTGTGTGTGTGTGTGTGTGTGTGTGTGTGTGTGTGTGTGTGTGTGTGTGTGTGTGTGTGTGTGTGTGTGTGTGTGTGTGTGTGTGTGTGTGTGTGTGTGTGTGTGTGTGTGTGTGTGTGTGTGTGTGTGTGTGTGTGTGTGTGTGTGTGTGTGTGTGTGTGTGTGTGTGTGTGTGTGTGTGTGTGTGTGTGTGTGTGTGTGTGTGTGTGTGTGTGTGTGTGTGTGTGTGTGTGTGTGTGTGTGTGTGTGTGTGTGTGTGTGTGTGTGTGTGTGTGTGTGTGTGTGTGTGTGTGTGTGTGTGTGTGTGTGTGTGTGTGTGTGTGTGTGTGTGTGTGTGTGTGTGTGTGTGTGTGTGTGTGTGTGTGTGTGTGTGTGTGTGTGTGTGTGTGTGTGTGTGTGTGTGTGTGTGTGTGTGTGTGTGTGTGTGTGTGTGTGTGTGTGTGTGTGTGTGTGTGTGTGTGTGTGTGTGTGTGTGTGTGTGTGTGTGTGTGTGTGTGTGTGTGTGTGTGTGTGTGTGTGTGTGTGTGTGTGTGTGTGTGTGTGTGTGTGTGTGTGTGTGTGTGTGTGTGTGTGTGTGTGTGTGTGTGTGTGTGTGTGTGTGTGTGTGTGTGTGTGTGTGTGTGTGTGTGTGTGTGTGTGTGTGTGTGTGTGTGTGTGTGTGTGTGTGTGTGTGTGTGTGTGTGTGTGTGTGTGTGTGTGTGTGTGTGTGTGTGTGTGTGTGTGTGTGTGTGTGTGTGTGTGTGTGTGTGTGTGTGTGTGTGTGTGTGTGTGTGTGTGTGTGTGTGTGTGTGTGTGTGTGTGTGTGTGTGTGTGTGTGTGTGTGTGTGTGTGTGTGTGTGTGTGTGTGTGTGTGTGTGTGTGTGTGTGTGTGTGTGTGTGTGTGTGTGTGTGTGTGTGTGTGTGTGTGTGTGTGTGTGTGTGTGTGTGTGTGTGTGTGTGTGTGTGTGTGTGTGTGTGTGTGTGTGTGTGTGTGTGTGTGTGTGTGTGTGTGTGTGTGTGTGTGTGTGTGTGTGTGTGTGTGTGTGTGTGTGTGTGTGTGTGTGTGTGTGTGTGTGTGTGTGTGTGTGTGTGTGTGTGTGTGTGTGTGTGTGTGTGTGTGTGTGTGTGTGTGTGTGTGTGTGTGTGTGTGTGTGTGTGTGTGTGTGTGTGTGTGTGTGTGTGTGTGTGTGTGTGTGTGTGTGTGTGTGTGTGTGTGTGTGTGTGTGTGTGTGTGTGTGTGTGTGTGTGTGTGTGTGTGTGTGTGTGTGTGTGTGTGTGTGTGTGTGTGTGTGTGTGTGTGTGTGTGTGTGTGTGTGTGTGTGTGTGTGTGTGTGTGTGTGTGTGTGTGTGTGTGTGTGTGTGTGTGTGTGTGTGTGTGTGTGTGTGTGTGTGTGTGTGTGTGTGTGTGTGTGTGTGTGTGTGTGTGTGTGTGTGTGTGTGTGTGTGTGTGTGTGTGTGTGTGTGTGTGTGTGTGTGTGTGTGTGTGTGTGTGTGTGTGTGTGTGTGTGTGTGTGTGTGTGTGTGTGTGTGTGTGTGTGTGTGTGTGTGTGTGTGTGTGTGTGTGTGTGTGTGTGTGTGTGTGTGTGTGTGTGTGTGTGTGTGTGTGTGTGTGTGTGTGTGTGTGTGTGTGTGTGTGTGTGTGTGTGTGTGTGTGTGTGTGTGTGTGTGTGTGTGTGTGTGTGTGTGTGTGTGTGTGTGTGTGTGTGTGTGTGTGTGTGTGTGTGTGTGTGTGTGTGTGTGTGTGTGTGTGTGTGTGTGTGTGTGTGTGTGTGTGTGTGTGTGTGTGTGTGTGTGTGTGTGTGTGTGTGTGTGTGTGTGTGTGTGTGTGTGTGTGTGTGTGTGTGTGTGTGTGTGTGTGTGTGTGTGTGTGTGTGTGTGTGTGTGTGTGTGTGTGTGTGTGTGTGTGTGTGTGTGTGTGTGTGTGTGTGTGTGTGTGTGTGTGTGTGTGTGTGTGTGTGTGTGTGTGTGTGTGTGTGTGTGTGTGTGTGTGTGTGTGTGTGTGTGTGTGTGTGTGTGTGTGTGTGTGTGTGTGTGTGTGTGTGTGTGTGTGTGTGTGTGTGTGTGTGTGTGTGTGTGTGTGTGTGTGTGTGTGTGTGTGTGTGTGTGTGTGTGTGTGTGTGTGTGTGTGTGTGTGTGTGTGTGTGTGTGTGTGTGTGTGTGTGTGTGTGTGTGTGTGTGTGTGTGTGTGTGTGTGTGTGTGTGTGTGTGTGTGTGTGTGTGTGTGTGTGTGTGTGTGTGTGTGTGTGTGTGTGTGTGTGTGTGTGTGTGTGTGTGTGTGTGTGTGTGTGTGTGTGTGTGTGTGTGTGTGTGTGTGTGTGTGTGTGTGTGTGTGTGTGTGTGTGTGTGTGTGTGTGTGTGTGTGTGTGTGTGTGTGTGTGTGTGTGTGTGTGTGTGTGTGTGTGTGTGTGTGTGTGTGTGTGTGTGTGTGTGTGTGTGTGTGTGTGTGTGTGTGTGTGTGTGTGTGTGTGTGTGTGTGTGTGTGTGTGTGTGTGTGTGTGTGTGTGTGTGTGTGTGTGTGTGTGTGTGTGTGTGTGTGTGTGTGTGTGTGTGTGTGTGTGTGTGTGTGTGTGTGTGTGTGTGTGTGTGTGTGTGTGTGTGTGTGTGTGTGTGTGTGTGTGTGTGTGTGTGTGTGTGTGTGTGTGTGTGTGTGTGTGTGTGTGTGTGTGTGTGTGTGTGTGTGTGTGTGTGTGTGTGTGTGTGTGTGTGTGTGTGTGTGTGTGTGTGTGTGTGTGTGTGTGTGTGTGTGTGTGTGTGTGTGTGTGTGTGTGTGTGTGTGTGTGTGTGTGTGTGTGTGTGTGTGTGTGTGTGTGTGTGTGTGTGTGTGTGTGTGTGTGTGTGTGTGTGTGTGTGTGTGTGTGTGTGTGTGTGTGTGTGTGTGTGTGTGTGTGTGTGTGTGTGTGTGTGTGTGTGTGTGTGTGTGTGTGTGTGTGTGTGTGTGTGTGTGTGTGTGTGTGTGTGTGTGTGTGTGTGTGTGTGTGTGTGTGTGTGTGTGTGTGTGTGTGTGTGTGTGTGTGTGTGTGTGTGTGTGTGTGTGTGTGTGTGTGTGTGTGTGTGTGTGTGTGTGTGTGTGTGTGTGTGTGTGTGTGTGTGTGTGTGTGTGTGTGTGTGTGTGTGTGTGTGTGTGTGTGTGTGTGTGTGTGTGTGTGTGTGTGTGTGTGTGTGTGTGTGTGTGTGTGTGTGTGTGTGTGTGTGTGTGTGTGTGTGTGTGTGTGTGTGTGTGTGTGTGTGTGTGTGTGTGTGTGTGTGTGTGTGTGTGTGTGTGTGTGTGTGTGTGTGTGTGTGTGTGTGTGTGTGTGTGTGTGTGTGTGTGTGTGTGTGTGTGTGTGTGTGTGTGTGTGTGTGTGTGTGTGTGTGTGTGTGTGTGTGTGTGTGTGTGTGTGTGTGTGTGTGTGTGTGTGTGTGTGTGTGTGTGTGTGTGTGTGTGTGTGTGTGTGTGTGTGTGTGTGTGTGTGTGTGTGTGTGTGTGTGTGTGTGTGTGTGTGTGTGTGTGTGTGTGTGTGTGTGTGTGTGTGTGTGTGTGTGTGTGTGTGTGTGTGTGTGTGTGTGTGTGTGTGTGTGTGTGTGTGTGTGTGTGTGTGTGTGTGTGTGTGTGTGTGTGTGTGTGTGTGTGTGTGTGTGTGTGTGTGTGTGTGTGTGTGTGTGTGTGTGTGTGTGTGTGTGTGTGTGTGTGTGTGTGTGTGTGTGTGTGTGTGTGTGTGTGTGTGTGTGTGTGTGTGTGTGTGTGTGTGTGTGTGTGTGTGTGTGTGTGTGTGTGTGTGTGTGTGTGTGTGTGTGTGTGTGTGTGTGTGTGTGTGTGTGTGTGTGTGTGTGTGTGTGTGTGTGTGTGTGTGTGTGTGTGTGTGTGTGTGTGTGTGTGTGTGTGTGTGTGTGTGTGTGTGTGTGTGTGTGTGTGTGTGTGTGTGTGTGTGTGTGTGTGTGTGTGTGTGTGTGTGTGTGTGTGTGTGTGTGTGTGTGTGTGTGTGTGTGTGTGTGTGTGTGTGTGTGTGTGTGTGTGTGTGTGTGTGTGTGTGTGTGTGTGTGTGTGTGTGTGTGTGTGTGTGTGTGTGTGTGTGTGTGTGTGTGTGTGTGTGTGTGTGTGTGTGTGTGTGTGTGTGTGTGTGTGTGTGTGTGTGTGTGTGTGTGTGTGTGTGTGTGTGTGTGTGTGTGTGTGTGTGTGTGTGTGTGTGTGTGTGTGTGTGTGTGTGTGTGTGTGTGTGTGTGTGTGTGTGTGTGTGTGTGTGTGTGTGTGTGTGTGTGTGTGTGTGTGTGTGTGTGTGTGTGTGTGTGTGTGTGTGTGTGTGTGTGTGTGTGTGTGTGTGTGTGTGTGTGTGTGTGTGTGTGTGTGTGTGTGTGTGTGTGTGTGTGTGTGTGTGTGTGTGTGTGTGTGTGTGTGTGTGTGTGTGTGTGTGTGTGTGTGTGTGTGTGTGTGTGTGTGTGTGTGTGTGTGTGTGTGTGTGTGTGTGTGTGTGTGTGTGTGTGTGTGTGTGTGTGTGTGTGTGTGTGTGTGTGTGTGTGTGTGTGTGTGTGTGTGTGTGTGTGTGTGTGTGTGTGTGTGTGTGTGTGTGTGTGTGTGTGTGTGTGTGTGTGTGTGTGTGTGTGTGTGTGTGTGTGTGTGTGTGTGTGTGTGTGTGTGTGTGTGTGTGTGTGTGTGTGTGTGTGTGTGTGTGTGTGTGTGTGTGTGTGTGTGTGTGTGTGTGTGTGTGTGTGTGTGTGTGTGTGTGTGTGTGTGTGTGTGTGTGTGTGTGTGTGTGTGTGTGTGTGTGTGTGTGTGTGTGTGTGTGTGTGTGTGTGTGTGTGTGTGTGTGTGTGTGTGTGTGTGTGTGTGTGTGTGTGTGTGTGTGTGTGTGTGTGTGTGTGTGTGTGTGTGTGTGTGTGTGTGTGTGTGTGTGTGTGTGTGTGTGTGTGTGTGTGTGTGTGTGTGTGTGTGTGTGTGTGTGTGTGTGTGTGTGTGTGTGTGTGTGTGTGTGTGTGTGTGTGTGTGTGTGTGTGTGTGTGTGTGTGTGTGTGTGTGTGTGTGTGTGTGTGTGTGTGTGTGTGTGTGTGTGTGTGTGTGTGTGTGTGTGTGTGTGTGTGTGTGTGTGTGTGTGTGTGTGTGTGTGTGTGTGTGTGTGTGTGTGTGTGTGTGTGTGTGTGTGTGTGTGTGTGTGTGTGTGTGTGTGTGTGTGTGTGTGTGTGTGTGTGTGTGTGTGTGTGTGTGTGTGTGTGTGTGTGTGTGTGTGTGTGTGTGTGTGTGTGTGTGTGTGTGTGTGTGTGTGTGTGTGTGTGTGTGTGTGTGTGTGTGTGTGTGTGTGTGTGTGTGTGTGTGTGTGTGTGTGTGTGTGTGTGTGTGTGTGTGTGTGTGTGTGTGTGTGTGTGTGTGTGTGTGTGTGTGTGTGTGTGTGTGTGTGTGTGTGTGTGTGTGTGTGTGTGTGTGTGTGTGTGTGTGTGTGTGTGTGTGTGTGTGTGTGTGTGTGTGTGTGTGTGTGTGTGTGTGTGTGTGTGTGTGTGTGTGTGTGTGTGTGTGTGTGTGTGTGTGTGTGTGTGTGTGTGTGTGTGTGTGTGTGTGTGTGTGTGTGTGTGTGTGTGTGTGTGTGTGTGTGTGTGTGTGTGTGTGTGTGTGTGTGTGTGTGTGTGTGTGTGTGTGTGTGTGTGTGTGTGTGTGTGTGTGTGTGTGTGTGTGTGTGTGTGTGTGTGTGTGTGTGTGTGTGTGTGTGTGTGTGTGTGTGTGTGTGTGTGTGTGTGTGTGTGTGTGTGTGTGTGTGTGTGTGTGTGTGTGTGTGTGTGTGTGTGTGTGTGTGTGTGTGTGTGTGTGTGTGTGTGTGTGTGTGTGTGTGTGTGTGTGTGTGTGTGTGTGTGTGTGTGTGTGTGTGTGTGTGTGTGTGTGTGTGTGTGTGTGTGTGTGTGTGTGTGTGTGTGTGTGTGTGTGTGTGTGTGTGTGTGTGTGTGTGTGTGTGTGTGTGTGTGTGTGTGTGTGTGTGTGTGTGTGTGTGTGTGTGTGTGTGTGTGTGTGTGTGTGTGTGTGTGTGTGTGTGTGTGTGTGTGTGTGTGTGTGTGTGTGTGTGTGTGTGTGTGTGTGTGTGTGTGTGTGTGTGTGTGTGTGTGTGTGTGTGTGTGTGTGTGTGTGTGTGTGTGTGTGTGTGTGTGTGTGTGTGTGTGTGTGTGTGTGTGTGTGTGTGTGTGTGTGTGTGTGTGTGTGTGTGTGTGTGTGTGTGTGTGTGTGTGTGTGTGTGTGTGTGTGTGTGTGTGTGTGTGTGTGTGTGTGTGTGTGTGTGTGTGTGTGTGTGTGTGTGTGTGTGTGTGTGTGTGTGTGTGTGTGTGTGTGTGTGTGTGTGTGTGTGTGTGTGTGTGTGTGTGTGTGTGTGTGTGTGTGTGTGTGTGTGTGTGTGTGTGTGTGTGTGTGTGTGTGTGTGTGTGTGTGTGTGTGTGTGTGTGTGTGTGTGTGTGTGTGTGTGTGTGTGTGTGTGTGTGTGTGTGTGTGTGTGTGTGTGTGTGTGTGTGTGTGTGTGTGTGTGTGTGTGTGTGTGTGTGTGTGTGTGTGTGTGTGTGTGTGTGTGTGTGTGTGTGTGTGTGTGTGTGTGTGTGTGTGTGTGTGTGTGTGTGTGTGTGTGTGTGTGTGTGTGTGTGTGTGTGTGTGTGTGTGTGTGTGTGTGTGTGTGTGTGTGTGTGTGTGTGTGTGTGTGTGTGTGTGTGTGTGTGTGTGTGTGTGTGTGTGTGTGTGTGTGTGTGTGTGTGTGTGTGTGTGTGTGTGTGTGTGTGTGTGTGTGTGTGTGTGTGTGTGTGTGTGTGTGTGTGTGTGTGTGTGTGTGTGTGTGTGTGTGTGTGTGTGTGTGTGTGTGTGTGTGTGTGTGTGTGTGTGTGTGTGTGTGTGTGTGTGTGTGTGTGTGTGTGTGTGTGTGTGTGTGTGTGTGTGTGTGTGTGTGTGTGTGTGTGTGTGTGTGTGTGTGTGTGTGTGTGTGTGTGTGTGTGTGTGTGTGTGTGTGTGTGTGTGTGTGTGTGTGTGTGTGTGTGTGTGTGTGTGTGTGTGTGTGTGTGTGTGTGTGTGTGTGTGTGTGTGTGTGTGTGTGTGTGTGTGTGTGTGTGTGTGTGTGTGTGTGTGTGTGTGTGTGTGTGTGTGTGTGTGTGTGTGTGTGTGTGTGTGTGTGTGTGTGTGTGTGTGTGTGTGTGTGTGTGTGTGTGTGTGTGTGTGTGTGTGTGTGTGTGTGTGTGTGTGTGTGTGTGTGTGTGTGTGTGTGTGTGTGTGTGTGTGTGTGTGTGTGTGTGTGTGTGTGTGTGTGTGTGTGTGTGTGTGTGTGTGTGTGTGTGTGTGTGTGTGTGTGTGTGTGTGTGTGTGTGTGTGTGTGTGTGTGTGTGTGTGTGTGTGTGTGTGTGTGTGTGTGTGTGTGTGTGTGTGTGTGTGTGTGTGTGTGTGTGTGTGTGTGTGTGTGTGTGTGTGTGTGTGTGTGTGTGTGTGTGTGTGTGTGTGTGTGTGTGTGTGTGTGTGTGTGTGTGTGTGTGTGTGTGTGTGTGTGTGTGTGTGTGTGTGTGTGTGTGTGTGTGTGTGTGTGTGTGTGTGTGTGTGTGTGTGTGTGTGTGTGTGTGTGTGTGTGTGTGTGTGTGTGTGTGTGTGTGTGTGTGTGTGTGTGTGTGTGTGTGTGTGTGTGTGTGTGTGTGTGTGTGTGTGTGTGTGTGTGTGTGTGTGTGTCTTGTATAAGAGTTTCTTTTTTATCGTAAAAGTATATTTTAATAATAATAAGACATTAAAAGATCTTTATTTCTGTTCCCATCCCCCTCGTATCATTGAGATGCTACTTCTGTACAAATTAGAAAAATAAACAAATAATGGAGAATTAATAATATACACTTTCAACGCGTATGTATTTTCTAAGAATAAAATGACAAAAAAATATAACGATGTAGTCGTTATTGCGAACGACTGTATATCCATGAACGGGGATGATTTTATCTCTTACCCTCTTAACCGCTCCAACGATTATTGAAGCACTTAGGTCGTTTGCTCCCCACCGAGATATTAATTCTCAAGGGGTTTAGTCGATTCCTTTTCTCGGGTAGTCACTCTCCACCAGAATCTCCATGGCTTTCTACGATGAGGGAGAGAGGGGGAAATGGATTCGACGTAGCGGGTGTCGTCACAGTAACGAAGACTTCTCACGCATATACCGGATGTGTCCGCGTATGGACGCAAGGACACACACACACACGCACGCGCGGCCGATATAGCCCAGCATGGCCTTCCACCGAAGTTTGTGAACTATGAGTGAACCTATCGCAAGGACAAATTTCCTCATCTAACTTTCTCCGGGTAGATGAGATGATCGCTCAATGCCAGCGGCACCGACGCTACTATCTTCACTATGGCCCAGCCCGCCTCCGCCACTCGTTCGTCCTCTCCCCCCATCCCTCCTCTCCTCCTCCCCCCGTACGGGAAAATTAATGACGGAATCCGGGAGTTTTCTATAGGCAACTTTTACCGTCGAGGATCCACGGCACCGTCGAGTAGAACAAATTCACAAGGGAGACGAGGCAGGAGAAGAACAGCGACAATAGGTTCCCACCGGCGCGGTTCGACACGAGGATGGACATCGCCGTTATCGTGTTTTCGTTCGACGGAGCTCTCGCGTTTAAATTGGCGGCGTGCTTCACGTTGGCGGCGAACAACGTAGCGGGTCTTTTGTCGATAAACGAAGCGTCGTTGAAGCGATAACGATGATTTATGTGCTAAATTCTCTCAGCGCGATTGTGCATCATATATTTTGATCAAGAGGCATTTGATCGACAGCAACAAAAAGATGAAAAATCAATAAAATCGAAATCTTTCGAAATTTGAATCTTGCATATTATATAGGTATTCCTCAAGTAACTCGGATTGATAAAGCGGTTCGAAAGATAACACCTGCAATGTTTAAACGTGTGTTTCGCAAAATAATTGATCGCTTTGAGATCTGATAAAGACACTGATGGTTGCCAGAAACTAATAATAAAATTAGATCCTTAAAATATATATTTTATTTAAATATATATTTTTTTTCATGTCTTAAAAATGTTTTTTTTAAGTTCTTATTATTTTGCAAAATAAGAAAAAGTCACTTTAATGTATAAAGGTATAAAGACAAATGTAACGACAATGTTTAAATTAAAATTTGAGACACGTTAAACGAAATCCCAAACATAAACGATATGCATAATCACACACTCCCTCCCTTCCCTCCCTCCCGCGTCGATCGTTTGAGCCTATTTATCTATCTGCCACGGTGACGCGCATCCCCCGCGCAACCCTCACCCCTTTCCGTACGTTTTTCCCTCTCTCCCTCCCTCCCGCGTCGATCGTTTGAGCCTATTTATCTATCTGCCACGGTGACGCGCATCCCCCGCGCAACCCTCACCCCATAACGAACTTTCCGTACGTCGCGTTCCGCGCACTCCACCACCATTGAAAAGTCTTATTCTCGCAGGAATTAACGAGTTTCCCGAAGAATCGCGCGGAATTACATTGCCGCGCGTCTCGTCGCGGCGCATGCAATTCTGCAAGTTGGAATTGAATCTACCAGCAACGAAGAGAAAGGGGACGGATTCGATCCTCTCGCGGAAAATGCCTCCGCGATGGCGCCGGGGAAATGGGGCTCTTGACGCGGGGAATGAAATTATTAAAACGTCAACGCCATGTATATCTGACGATGAAAGCCGTTACGGTGTCGTCAGAAGCGAGGCTGAAAATTAATACATATACGCGTCATTTGGCGTACCACCTGATTTGCTTTCTGCGACGAGACGCTAACAGAACTCTTTCTCGCGAATGCCGCGGTGAATACAAAATCCGCGTGCTGTTTACATGACGTCGGAAAGCAAGATTATTTATATTTGAAATGCGTCGCACGAGCGTTTCGCCTATTAAGATAACGTAATTTAAAAGCCTCTTAAAAAATGCATACTATTTTATGCGCTTGTGTGGCAAGTTTTAACTAATCGTTTAAAACATGTAC
>NW_021849308.1:277561-330552 GCF_003651465.1 Formica exsecta | reverse complement strand
CTTTCCCTTTCATTTTAATATGCAAAGCGTCAAAAATGAATAACTTACTTATTACGACATACACGAGTACCATTTTTCTTAATTTTCACGCTGTCTACATACGTATGAATATATAAGCCACTCACGTATACCCATAAAGATATAAGATGCATTAAATAATTGCTTATCAATTGCTCCGATTCGCTCGCTGCAACCTCATGCTTCGAATGCAAGCGAGATATATTCACGGCAACATTTTTATTATTTCCTATTGTAATAATAATACCGGATAGCCATCGTAGTAGAAAAAATATGAACGTTATCGAGTCGTGTGTGTGAATATCGATATCGCGACTGGAGTATCGATACGACTACGCGTACCACGACTACTCCTATACATTCCCCCCTGCTTTCTCTCCCCCAACGATACAGAGTCCAATCTCTACCTACGCTATCGAGCAAGTATTTCTGGGTGCAGCACTGTATTATGCATTCACCCCCCCCCACGGTACCAGCGCGTCGCAGGTCTGCCGTATACCTTAACATAATAAGGTCGTATTATGCAGTATATACAAAATTTCCAGTTTAAACGCGGCCCACGTTCGGGCCTTAACGTCTTGTTCGCGGACATTCGAGAGTTTCGAAACTCTCTGCTCCTTTCGTTTCGAAAAGTTAAACTAAACTTGGGAAACGATTTACTAAATCGACACAATGCGCACTTCACAGAACGGCATTGAATGTTAACTATGAGTAATGCCCGAGTAACGCGCTATTATTCGTAAGTTCGCGAACGTGAATCAATCAACTTTCTATCGATCGAGCTACCTTATGGAAAACATTATTAAGATGCATTAAAAATGATTCTCCTTCCTCTTCGTAAAAACGCGGTGAATGATATAACAAGAGTGCGATAAGAGAAAACTCGATTTATTTAATAATTTATGTAATAATTCAATTATGCAACTCTTGTAATTAGATATGCAATTATAGGATTTTTTATCGGTGAACATTGTACTCTTGTTATAAGACGCACAATGTATCTAATTAGCGCCAAAATATATAATGTTATTATATAATTAAAAAAATCTGTATACGTAATATTTAGACAAATAGAAATACACTCCTGTGAGATTATGATATTATGAGATTATGATGTAATATTATGCAAATGAATATATGTCTGCTTTAATACTGGATTTTATAAGGATCAGCGTGCTCTGTTGGGTGCATTTACGCGTTTTAACGAAGATCCGGAGAATAACGGTAAATTTTTTATCGACTCTGGAGTAATCCCAGAGGGCGATAAACGGTCTACATCGTTTTCTCGCTTCAATGTTGCGAAGCATTACAGGGTACGATCGCGCCATATGGAATTCCTTTTTGAATATTTTATATTATGGATATGCGGATATTTCTCCGACAAGGTTTCTGCATTCAACAAAAAAGGTACTCCGTCAACACCGATTTTTCACATCATGGAAGCATCAAATGTAACGCAAGAAACTAAGAATCGCGTATCACACTTGATCCAAATAAAATTTGTATTATTTTGTTTTATATAAATTAAAAACTAATTTAAGAAAAAACAAATCTAGTTGATATACAAAATAAGATTCTTGCAGTGTCAAAATGTAATAATACAAAATTTTCTTTTTGATTATATCAAATAAATTAAGTATATTTTAACAAAAAATTTAATTTTCAATTAAATCGAGAGATTTATTGTAGAAAATAGAAGAGTAATAGTATATTAAATTCTGATTCTCGTGGAAACGTTGGCTCTGACTTATAAACAAGCAGCCACCCAGTGTCTACTGAAATCACCGCACACGCGGTATGATAACACGGTGTAATCTACCGTCGTTAAATCCAGCACAATCACCCTTCCGTCATTGTCTCCCGTTACATAGCGACGAGCACGAACGTCCTTCGACACTGAAATCTTCCGTGAATATTTCAGGAAAATTACCGCGTGTTCGTCGGGCCGCTCGGGTTTCCAGCGATTATGTCGTATAATCCGCGGTGAGTGCGTTTGTCACGGCCCGCCACGACGACGGCGGCGGCGGGTTGGTGTCGGGTGTCCCCGTGGGTGATATTCCCTGTTATCCGAAACACGAGGCTGTTATCCCACAGCACTTACCATACGTAAGCGCCGCGATGGCCGGAAGAACGACGAGACGGACGGATCGTGGGGGCGGGAAGCCGGTCCCCGGATTACCGCGGGGACATTAATCACCTCCGCGTCACCCGGCGTGATCTCAGTGAATTTGCAATTAATTCGAAATTGCCGTCATCGTCGCGAAGAGCGCGTCGTTTACATCGTATATCGAAGCGGTCCGATGCGGATGATGCACGATCGCCGGTGATGAATGAGCCGCGGCTTCGATCTCATTAATTAATGGAAGTGGCCGGAATTCGATGGAATTCGCGGATGCGAATTCGACGAAGCGAATGCCGGCTGAACGCATCGTGAATCGATAGTCGGTGGTTTAGGAATACGTTTTTCAAGAAATATCAGATTGGTCTATTCTTTGTGCGAAAATATTTGAACAAGAGATTAAGACTTGGACTCAAAAGTGCACAATGATATATATATGTTTTCAACTATAATGACAATAAGAGAAAACTCTACATCATTTTTCAATAAATTTTAAATAAATCTTTCTTTTAATTTAGCAGTCATTTAAATCGATAGTTATAAAGAGTACATAAACTTTATATATATATATATATGAATTTCAAATTACTAAATAAATTAAAAAAGGTCTATATTATACACGAGAAATCATCAATGATAATTTGTTCGCAAGGATGCAACAACTTTTGCAATAATTTCTTCGTCAAATGATATAAATTCAACGTACGTTTACAATCACCATTATGCGGTCCAATTACATAAGTATGCCTTTCACATGATAGACATACGCACATCTAATTGAAGAGCAACCCCTGACGGATCATCAGACATGTCAGCTGTGATAAGACAAAGGCGACAGATCGTGACTCTTTCCGTAAGGGAGCGGCGCCGAACTCGATGTGGGTTACAGTAATATCTTTTTTTTCCTTACGGGGAAAGTACGCCCCGTCGAGTTCCCATCGGCCCCGAGAGACCGACGGTATTACAAGTAATTGTCGCCCTGGGGAGGACGCAGATCGACCCTATATCCACCCCAACCCGATCTCGAAGCGAGATGGAGCGAGGGTGTGGGAAGAAGGAGGTGAAACGAAGGAAAAATAGGTGGCAGAGAGAAAACGAAGAAAAAAGGATAGAGGAAAAACACGACACGGAAGAAAACACGGTAGTACGCGGAAATGGAGGAAAACGTATAAGTGAAGTAAGAACGTCGGAGAGAATAACACGGAATGTATGGAAAAAGAGAAAGAGCGGGTTCGTGAAGAAAAAGGAGAGAAGGAAAAGGAAAAAAGGAGGTTTTGAAAAAAGTCTGAAAGCGAGCGGAGAGAGAAGGAGAAGAGCACGACGTCGCTAGACTGCGACACCCTTCCACGTTTTCCACGAGCCCCGCGCCGGTCCCCGAGTAAGGGAAAAAGTAGCGAGGAACTTTCGCCTAAGTGGATGATTCACAAATCATTCCCGATTCGTCCCACGCCATCCCACCCCGATGAGAAACTTCGTTTCAGTCTATATCCTTGCCCAGAACGACCAATAACTCGCATCTCGCTGCAGGCGAGGAAAGAGGATGGCAGGAGGACGATGTGGGAAGAAATAAACGCGCGATGCTCTCCGATTCGCCGTCGCGCGAATCGAGAACCTAATCGAGGGTGCTATCGCTCGAACTTGCTTCCGCCTTCCGTGTTACTTCGCGATCTCTTTTTTTCTTCCAATGTCCTTTCGCTTCATTCCATTTTTCACTGTCGCACTCTTCACGTCTCCCGCGGGCAATCTCTTAAGATGAAACATCTTAAAAGTGAAAAATAGCGTTTCCTTCCTGTTCGTGCCGTCAACAACGAGGTCGACGAGGCGATTCCGTCGACATTTCGCGACTGCGAATGCCAGAGGAATTATGCACACGAGAGCCTTTCGTCGCGATCGATTTGTTTGTGGGGAGCAATTCAATAGATGAAACCGTCGGATAAAGCGAAGAACTAAGTGTCATGACTCATCGATCGAATCCGCCGGTTTAGATGACCGGATTAGTTGGAACCTACATGGTGATATCTAACAAGAGATCCTTTCGTCTGATCACAGAATGCGCAAACCATGCGACATTCTGGTGAGTCAGAATTACGAAGGACGTGTAGCGTTCCCATGATAGAAGAAAAGTTCTTGCTTTCGATGAACCGATAAAGCCGGATAAAGCTACGCTTAATCGAGTTGCTGCTGAATGTACTATGAGGCATTATATCTCGACGTTCACGAATGTATTGTGGGTGCTTTTTCCATGCTTTTAACAGGCAACAAGAAACTTCCAATGTACTCATAAAAATATTTCGATATATATCACAGTATACATATGTCACTGTATATGTATCATTTATATAAAATTGCTAAATTTTCACACTTTGTTCCAATTAGATAATTTAATAAAATTTGAACTATAAAAAGATGCTTAATTTAAAAAAAATTTTTTTAGGAATTAAAAAGAATAATATTTAAACATAAATGCAATACAACACAAGAAAGTTCTGCTTTTCTCAAAATTGATTTTATAAGACATAGCTTGACAAAATATGTTGACGGTTTTATTTTAATTTAACATCGATTTTTAGCAGCAAAACAATTTCAAATTAATTAAACATTCGCACAAAAATTCTGTGGCAGATGAAGCCATAAACCTGTCGTATCTACACGAAATTAAGCGACCAATTTCTGCGCACACTCTCATCCTCATTCTGGCACACATTGTTCTTCCATTCTTTTGTGCCAGCTACGGCCGTTCCTAGAAGCTACTCCTCCATCGTATCGAAAGCAAGCGAGAGATAAGACGAAACGACGGGTCCGTGATCACGGAAATGGTGCGATTTTGCGCGACTAACGAACCTATGGATAAGTCCACCAAGATAACGGGCGAGAGTAGAGGGACTGGAAAACACTCTCCACGGGATAAGGTGGATCGTTGTGTTATTCCCGCAACGACAATAAAGCGCCTACCTCGTAATGGTACCGGGAGTACGCTGTATATCTACGAGCGTGTGGAAGAACGATCTTTTCAACGATCGCGACGCGGCCGTCGCGGCCAGGATTCGTGGCGCAGACATATTGACCTTTTACGGACGCTCGTTCTGAAAATCTCGAGATTCAATGAAACCGCGATACCGAGACCTATCAACATGAATGGTGACAAGAAAGAACGCGTCGACGTCGTCGAAAGTAAAAACTTTACAATCAACTAACCGGAAACAAATCGATATAGGCGCTCTCTCTCTCTCGATATAGAAGTTCCTTTTTTGTAACCCTTATTCCTATTTATATATTAATCTTATAATAATTTTATTAAGTTACACTTGTGGTAAAGAAAAACATCACAGCAGAATATAATATTTAAAATAAAAAATTTATATAAATATTTACATAAGTTATATTTTACACCTACTGGATTATAAACGATTAACATAAAATAATTATTTATTTATAAGTTAATTAAAATTCTGTTTGTAATATTTTGTTAATTTTATGAATAAATATTTCAAACATACGAATATTTCTCGCCAGAGATTTCAGTTAATCAATTTACATAATTATTTCTCTCGTTATATGGATAGTCAAATATTTAAATACTGTTGTATTTTTACAAGTTAATCATATACATACTTCTTCTATTTAATTCTTTCTTAAATTCATTATTGCTCTATGTTTTAAGTCATATTACCCGTTTTTATAAATTAGCATTTTGAAATAAATATTAGCTTTATTATTTTCTTTTTTTTACTTTTAATATATAATGAATTTAATATATTTTTAATTTATTTTACATTTAATATAATATTTGAAATAATATGAGAAAAAAATGATACTTGAAATAATCAATGCAAATTCAAAAACTTTAGACATTATATCAAAGAAAAATTTCTGATTATTTTTTTGTTATCTTAATTAATATATAATTTTAATTATTGCATTTTTAATAAATATTTCCTCTATATATATTCTTGTGTCTGTCATTTTCACGAAAAAAAGTTTTCCATATAATATTTTAAATTATATTTTATATTTTAAACAAAACATTATTTAAGTGACTATTTTCAATATTGTGCGCTTGAAACATACCCGTTGCTTGTTGTATAACAATGTGCCTAAGAAAATATTCAAAATACTTGAAAACGTGGTCTCGAGCAAGACTTGTGAAAAATAGATGTTAATTGTATTCTACCGGTATGTTCCTTACAAATCTCAAAGAATGTTTCAAAAAACAACTATTGCACGGGAATGATACTTAATATTTCTACTTCTCAATATTTGTAAGCAAAGTCATCAATAACCAGTGCGTATAATAATAGATAAATCGAAATCAATCGACAAAGATTATTATAGCAGTTACAACCAATTAGATACGCAGCGGTAGTTGCGGAATGGATGTTTCCTCCTGTCGTTTAATATCCCGATCGAGGGAGAGCGCCGGCGACTTTTCACGTTTTTTCGCGTCCTACATCTCGTCGCGAGGGGTTTCGAGGGCGCGTTCGGTTTCCTTGGTGACCGAAGGGAGCGCAAAACCGAACCACACTCCGACTCGTTCCGTCTCTTTCACGCCCACGCCATCTATTTGTATTTCATATTGATAGAGTATTGATACAGCCCTGTACCGTCGTGTACCTCGCCCCGACGAGCCCCCTCTTAACCCTCGGCGAGCAACCCCGGTAAACCACCGTGACGGGCCACCCAGCGAAACGTAAACGAGGATACCCCCGTGTGTTGCCGTACTGGACGGGTCACGTGTTTACTTTGTTCCGCATTGTTGCGTCTCGTTAATGGCCGGCGGAAACGTTTTGCTCTCCGAGCACACGGGAGATCCGTTTCAACATTTCCCTCGGCGACGCAAATATGCATCCGCGTATCGTGATTTCTTTTGTAAGAGAGGTCTTGGAAAAGACTCCACCTGGATGACGGAAGGTACCATTTTCCGGAGATAAGACGCGGTTCGTTCTCTTTGTGCGCGGTTTGTAATAATATCGCGCAACGTATATATACGTGCATTAAAAGAGCGGACGTTTTTGGTTTAGAGTAAAAATATCTAACAAAGACGAAATAAATAAACATTAAATCGATGTTAAAATTGTAATATGTAAGCACGAACGTTCGAGACACCCTCCGTTAGAGATGGTTCCTCTCGTGAATATACATACCGGGTGTCCTACGAGGCTTTGCCATGAAAATTCTAGGTCCGCTATGTTCGCCGGCACAGGAACGACGAAATTCATCGCGTACGTGTTGACCACCCCCTCCCGCACGTAGTACAACTCGGCCTCGAGTCCTGAAAGCAGAATAGCGAGGAGTGTATATCGATTGGGCGATCAATTATGAAAAAGCTGTACCGTCGCCGGCAAAGTTTCCCTTCGCCAACCCCGATGAATCGACCGATCGCAGACTACGGCACGTGCAGTCGCCCTTCTCGTTATAAGTTGAGGACATTGACCACAGTCGCGTCTTCTTTGCATGAAGTATCGCAGTTGTACGGAATACCTTTCGTATGGAAACTTCAGAGACGGAATAATTTCGCCATTCGGCAACACGCGAATCGCGCAGTTCAGAATCATCGTTGTACTTTCGATACAATTCTAATTCAATCTTTCATATATTTTTTTTACTTTCATATATGTTTATTCTTTACATATACTTTTACGGATCACTGAAGAATGAACGTATTAACGCACTGTATTCATTTTATTATCACATTATATATTTATAGCTTTATAATTTGTAGAAATATTTATTGAAAAATAAAAGAAAAGAACAGAAAGGAAAATGCCAGTCACCAGCAAACGTCGAGGCGCGATATCGGCGTGGCAGGTGATCGAGATCTAATGCGACGATTATTGTCGGCATATATTTTCCACACGGCGCGGAATCATATCTCGACGATGTCTACCAAGAAATAACCAGGAGGATTCCAGGAACGGATTTATAATACGGATCCCCGTCGATGCCAGATATATCCACCACCCTCTCTCCGTTCTTCGTTCCTCGCAGCTTTTTCAACACGGATCATGATCTGAAAATTCCTCCTGAGCATTCGCACGTACAGTCGCGTCTCCCCTCCCTCTTTCCTCTTCCTCTGAAAAATCTCCTACGTCGAATAAATACACAGGGATCTGAATTTTCCCGGTCGATCGGATGCGTCATCCGTCTGCTTTCACGTATGACTACGCAATTCGATATCACGCTCGCGAACAAGCTCTATCAGACGTACATGCGTCATATTCGACGTCATGCGAACCGTGTGTCGCGTGGTCGCGTTTGCCTCGCGATAAGATTCCTTTAAAGAAGCGCGATATTCAGATCCGGAGTGCTGCACAATCTCGGTAGAGGAGAAGCGCATAAAAGGCTGTACAAGAGAAAATAGAAAAAGAAAAGGAGCAGAGGGAAGTAGAAAGGATGTTCTATAAATCTCTATATCGTAGAGAGTACGTTGTGAGCGAGCGGAAACAGCACATGTGACTTGGTAGAAATTAATAGTGTTAAAAACCGAAAAGTTCTCTGCCTCCTCATAAATCGTGCTATTCGCCCTCAACGTGTTTTTCGAGTAACGCGCGCGTTTTAGTTTGCAGTTGTAACGAATAAGTAGCACTCTTTCTCTCAGCAATTATTTCTATATATTTATAAATTTGAATAATTATGTATCATATTCTTGTCGGAAGAATATTTTTATTGTTTTATACGCATTATTATTTCAAACATCCTGACATAGCGGATTGTATATTGAAGTCAAGAAAGTTCTGATTGCAGTAACAAATGAGAAAGACGGTCTGACTCTGTAGAGAGTTCTACTACTGCTTTTGTGCTTTCGGTTCTTTGATAGTCAAAGGACTCTATAACATTTAATTTCTTGTTTGCAATTGTGTCATGTATTTATATTCATTTCTAGAAATATATTAAATATTTTATACTTCCCTTAATAAAAGCGCGAAAAAATATAATATTACTATTTTAACAATATTCTGTACATATAAAAATTACAAATAGGTATATTTGTGTCTAAAATCATACAAAAATATTTGTAGATCTATACTATTTATATTTCCGTATATAAATCTATATTATCTATCAATTGCAAAATAGAATAACAATAAAATTGGAAACTTTAAAAATCGTAATGGGGCTGTACAGTCTGTATTTCTACGAGCAAGGCGTCGAAGCGAGACGCAAATGCTTGTGATACGGTTTAGCGAGAGCTTAGCGTTTCGTGAATATACGTATACATTGAAATGCTAGTAGTTGAAGTTTAAGGCGGCATTGAGCGGGGAGTCGAGGGTAAGCGTAGTAAGAAGATTAAGTAACTTTCTACTCCGTGCCCCGGGTCTTACGAACGGAAGACTAACACTCGGCAGAGAAACTGATAATGACAGTCAGCCGTATATTAAGCGAAGCATCCGCGAAATCGAATTAATCCCTCTGTACTCCATTTTATTATCAGGCGTTAATCCCGGCTAAAGTGGAGAATCGTGTCTGACTAAGTAAACGCGTTACCACTTGCACTTCAAGATGCCCCGCGAAACTCATCGCATATAATATATCGCTGCCTAGTGATATTATATTACGTGTGTAACGTAAATCCTGATGAATGTTCGTATGTATATTTTCTTTTTTGAAAAAACATATTTTATTATTTTATTCAGAAAATTTCTTCATAATTCTGTGTAATATAATAAAATATTTTTTATTTTCTTAATAAAATTATATGTAATTTTAAATTATGAAAATAAGAGTGACTCATGCTATTTTCATATTAAAGTAACGTGAGTCTCGCTTAAATAAATCAAAATCCCATTGTATTAATATGAAATTTCGAGGCGAATCCACTTCTCGGCATCATCAAAGTTCGCACTCGACCCATCGTAAAAATAAAACGAGTTACTTTCTAACAGGAAACTCTTTATTGCAAATGCCAACGAGCAATTAGCTTTCGGTTCCGGTCAATTAAATCGCGAATGACTAGATGCAAACAAACAACCGGAAAATCACGAATCTTTATTACCTATCCACCGCGTCGCAAAATAACCGGCATGCAAAGTCGGAGATATTTATACGTCAGTTTATCAGTCGCAACTATCCCGCGGGAATGCCGCACACGTAAAACGGGAACGACTTCGAATATGGCCGAGGAATCGAGCGCGAGCTTGCCGAGAAGAAGAGGGAGAGTGTGTACTCTCACTCTCTTTCTCCCACGCGCGTCGTAGAAAAGGTTCTGAAACACGAAACTCCACCGCGTGTCGGAAAGCCAGGGGTGGAAAATATTTCAAGAAGATAAATCTTAGCCGATCCCACGAGAAACGGACACGCGCAAGCAACTAACTCGGGTGGATTAAGTTCCGCGATATCACCCGGGGGTTTCGAGTGGAACAACAAATGGACATAATCAGGTTGCACCGCGCACTATGGCAGACCGTTGCATTATGTTGTCGAGATTACGTGGATACTACATAGACTCTGCGATCGTACCGTAAGTTCCATTTCACGACACTCAGGATCTTTGTTTTGGTGTGTTGAAAAGTTCGAGACGGCGAAAAGTTGTCGCCGCACGCATACACAAGCGAACATTTAATTATACTACATACCACTATATGGTTATATGGTTTCACATAGGTCCCGCATTCGTATAAAATAAACAGAATGTCCAATTATAATCAATAGAGTCAGATATCTTGGAAATTAAATTAGATCTTTTTTTTTATATCTTATTTTATGGTTTCGAGAGGAAAGTGATATATATCAAAATAATTTCTGTCTAAAAAAAGACACCAAGGTAATGTCAAGCTCATTTTCTTTTTGTAACTGGAATTATACTTAAATTATATAGTTTTATATGAATATTGATTTTCCTAACTGCTACATATATAATTGAAATTGAATCGCGGAAAGTTAATAATTTTGTAACTTATTTTGATATTCTACGACATAAAATATAAAATATGAAAAATTATAAAATAATATAAAAAGAAAAAACCTAATTTAATTTAAAATATGTTTGGTTTTATTCATTATAATTTGACACCATATGTTTGTGTAATATAGAATCAAATTTACTATATGTATACGTGTTCGGAAAAAATAAGTTATAATATGTATTCTTTCTCTTGACAAATAAGTATTTTCTTAAAGAGATTTCGACAAATTTATATCTTTATTTTAATCGAAACAAAAAAATGTACAAAGTACTATATACTTCGCATTTTTCTAACTTCTTAACTTTTATTAATAAAGTTTTCAATAAAGTTTTTTTATTGTATATATCAGCCATTTAAAAGTTAGTTGAAAAATAAAATATTTGTTTACTTATACTTTTTTTTATGTATTTCAATTTTAATCGTATACATATTCATAAAACTTTCATATTGCACGGCAATCTTTTCGCAGTCCTTTACATATCGAGTTTTCAAAAAGTACTTGCTAAAATATAAAAGTTTCCTATCTTTCGAAGCATGGAAATTCCACAAGACAAATCTGAATGATGTGGCGTATACATGCGAGCGCGTGTATAAATATCACTCATTTTATCTTTTATTACATAGTTTGTGTCCCTTTCATATGATAAAATCGCGGTCAAATCCATCAAATCTTGTGACGTATCTCCCACAAGCACTCGCGCGAGATCACGGCGGGTCATAGGGCGATCTATCAATTTGCCGTCGAGACGGCAAGGAAGGAAGAATTTAGGAAGAAGGGTGGCCAGCTCTCCTGTCTTATCCCGTGGGAGATAGCTCTCCACTGGAAAAGAGTACGGGAACAGAGAGGATAGGTTATGGGTGCTTCTTCAAGAATGAAACCTCGTTTACGTGCAAGCCTCCCTGCTTTGATGGCGTTAAGTAGAATATCGTGTTTGGCATATGAACGACCAACGACTATTTTAGGCCATTAAAACAAAGTGCGATTTCATCTACTGTGTTATCCTCTCGATTATCTCTGAACAAGAATATACCATCTCTAAAAACTACAATTATCTCGTATATTTTCATTGATAATCGACAGATAATTGACTATTGATTATTTGCCAAATAGCTTTTTCTTAATTAAATACAGTATTTAGAAACTTGTTGAGAGGCGATTGAGTTATTATATGTGAAATTGGTTGTACGTGTCGTTTTGAGGCAGAAAGTCTCGTTCTAGAGGCATATATCGTACTAGGAAAATTGAATTAGCATAGGGATTGACGTTATATCGCAGACTGATACGACGCCAAATTGAATTTGAAATGAACGCGTGCGAGTAACTGCGTTTCGTGCGATGTCCTCTGTCAATAATGTAAACGGTTTGTAAAGTTTAAATTTTAGAAACCGTGCTCCCAGATATTATTTATTATTTACCTTCTTTCCAAATTGTAACATGAAATAAAATCTGTAAATTAATCAAAAAGAAGAGCTTATTCCATATTAATATTAATTCCTTGAAGTTTCCACGCGATGATCTCTTTCTGCAAAATTATAATTTGCACGTGAATTTGATAATATTTGAGAATTAAAGCAAACTAAGCCAATGCGTTGTCTGCTGCCGTGTAAAACTAACAAGAGTAATTTATTAGGATGAATTAAACGCACTAATTTACGCTTCTGGGATCGTTCGCTTCTAAGCTGCGACGATGTCCCGCATTCGTATAAAATAAACAGAATGTCCAATTATAATCAATAGAGTCAGATATCTTGGAAATTAAATTAGATCTTTTTTTTTATATCTTATTTTATGGTTTCGAGAGGAAAGTGATATATATCAAAATAATTTCTGTCTAAAAAAAGACACCAAGGTAATGTCAAGCTCATTTTCTTTTTGTAACTGGAATTATACTTAAATTATATAGTTTTATATGAATATTGATTTTCCTAAATGCTACATATATAATTGAAATTGAATCGCGGAAAGTTAATAATTTTGTAACTTATTTTGATATTCTACGACATAAAATATAAAATATGAAAAATTATAAAATAATATAAAAAGCTAATTTAATTTAAAATATGTTTGATTTTATTCATTATAATTTGACACCATATGTTTGTGTAATATAGAATCAAATTTACTATATGTATACGTGTTCGGAAAAAATAATGCTATAATATGTATTCTTTCTCTTGACAAATAAGTATTTTCTTAAAGAGATTTCGACAAATTTATATCTTTATTTTAATCGAAACAAAAAAATGTACAAAGTACTATATACTTCGCATTTTTCTAACTTCTTAACTTTTATTAATAAAGTTTTCAATAAAGTTTTTTTATTGTATATATCAGCCATTTAAAAGTTAGTTGAAAAATAAAATATTTGTTTACTTATACTTTTTTTTATGTATTTCAATTTTAATCGTATACATATTCATAAAACTTTCATATTGCACGGCAATCTTTTCGCAGTCCTTTACATATCGAGTTTTCAAAAAGTACTTGCTAAAATATAAAAGTTTCCTATCTTTCGAAGCATGGAAATTCCACAAGACAAATCTGAATGATGTGGCGTATACATGCGAGCGCGTGTATAAATATCACTCATTTTATCTTTTATTACATAGTTTGTGTCCCTTTCATATGATAAAATCGCGGTCAAATCCATCAAATCTTGTGACGTATCTCCCACAAGCACTCGCGCGAGATCACGGCGGGTCATAGGGCGATCTATCAATTTGCCGTCGAGACGGCAAGGAAGGAAGAATTTAGGAAGAAGGGTGGCCAGCTCTCCTGTCTTATCCCGTGGGAGATAGCTCTCCACTGGAAAAGAGTACGGGAACAGAGAGGATAGGTTATGGGTGCTTCTTCAAGAATGAAACCTCGTTTACGTGCAAGCCTCCCTGCTTTGATGGCGTTAAGTAGAATATCGTGTTTGGCATATGAACGACCAACGACTATTTTAGGCCATTAAAACAAAGTGCGATTTCATCTACTGTGTTATCCTCTCGATTATCTCTGAACAAGAATATACCATCTCTAAAAACTACAATTATCTCGTATATTTTCATTGATAATCGACAGATAATTGACTATTGATTATTTGCCAAATAGCTTTTTCTTAATTAAATACAGTATTTAGAAACTTGTTGAGAGGCGATTGAGTTATTATATGTGAAATTGGTTGTACGTGTCGTTTTGAGGCAGAAAGTCTCGTTCTAGAGGCATATATCGTACTAGGAAAATTGAATTAGCATAGGGATTGACGTTATATCGCAGACTGATACGACGCCAAATTGAATTTGAAATGAACGCGTGCGAGTAACTGCGTTTCGTGCGATGTCCTCTGTCAATAATGTAAACGGTTTGTAAAGTTTAAATTTTAGAAACCGTGCTCCCAGAAGATATTATTTATTATTTACCTTCTTTCCAAATTGTAACATGAAATAAAATCTGTAAATTAATCAAAAAGAAGAGCTTATTCCATATTAATATTAATTCCTTGAAGTTTCCACGCGATGATCTCTTTCTGCAAAATTATAATTTGCACGTGAATTTGATAATATTTGAGAATTAAAGCAAACTAAGCCAATGCGTTGTCTGCTGCCGTGTAAAACTAACAAGAGTAATTTATTAGGATGAATTAAACGCACTAATTTACGCTTCTGGGATCGTTCGCTTCTAAGCTGCGACGATCCATTAACACTGCACGGCGCGCGTAATTTGTATTCGCCTAACTATCGGGCTAAGCGACGAGGAGAACGGATGTTCTTCAAGCGGATACTCCGAGCGCGCAGACGGGGGAAGACACGCAAGGGTTCGATCAGGGTCAGGAGCCAAGGTAAACACATTAGGGATACAACATCCCAGTATAGGAGACACTTGCCGCCGATGGGGAAACTCCGCGCGTATGGCCGACTACAACGGAAATTCGAACGTCTCGCGGATCGCCGGAGATGAAAAAAGTCGTGCCGAGTCGATATATACCCTGAAAACTAATCTCCTGCGCTCGGATCTTGTTTCCCCCGATCGTCGTTTCCACTCGTTTACCCCTTCGTCGATAACGTGCACACATGCTTCTTTGCCAGCGGATCGTGGTCTATGGTATTTACGCGCGTTTCAGATACTCGGCCCACCCTTCGTTTAACTTTGCCAATTCTGTCGCGGATTTGTGATTCCTCGAATGTGTCTTTTACTTCGCGATACTTTGCCAAGAGATTTAGTGTTTTATTTGTCGTAATGTAATGATGATACTAACGTAATATTTTTTTATGTCCGCCTTAAAGACGATATGCGATCGCGATAAAAGTCGGCTCAAGATTTTATATTTCATGTAATACAGAAAAAAACATTGAAAGAAATAAGATACACGCATATACAAAATACACATGTCAGGATACGCACATATATTAAAATATACGACACATAAAATTGTAAATAGATTTCGGTTGAATTTTTTCGCGAGCTACAAATCGTCCAAAGTGAGCTGGTTTTATTCTCGTAAGAGATTTTATTGAACATATTTCTGATTGAGAAATTCAATATCCTCGTAGAAAATATTATATATATTTCTCATAAAATTCTGTGCGTCCGATTGGTCGAGTAATTTCGTTTTTTTTTCTTTTTTTTTTTTTTTTTACATGCAAGACGACTCGCGAATGTTGAACTCTAATGATTGGAGAAACCGTGAAAAGGCGATCGATACTAGTGCATCGACTGAACGCAATGCGGCACCTTGGCACGACCTTGAGCAGTTTCCACGATTCATTCTATCTAAGTCATTTATCGCGATCTCCGTCTTTGTGAGCCGTATGCGTTGCCAGATGGAATTCCGGAGGAGTCATTTATTGTTCCTGGGGCGCGCGTAGAGCGCACGTCGACTAGTCGAATTTGCAATAAAGAAGATAGATGCGATGGAAGGAATATCGCCAGCAGCTAATCTTTTACTTTTCCATTCCGCTCGGTCTTCCTCGCTCATTCGTTATTCATTAGAGTCCACCGTGTTTCACCAACAAAGCGATACGGTACGAGCTGCATTTCGCTACTAGAGTCTTAACGATGTACGAGAGCTTCAAAGGTACAAGTAGCGTAACTAGTTACTTTCGTCGTGTATCTTGAGGTAAAGATACAAAAATTTATTATACCTCTCTCTATATTAAAAATATATCCTGCATTAGTTTATACAAGCAAGTGAAAAACGTTATGACGTTTTATCTCGGATTTATTAGAGAGAAAAAAAAGAAAAGTGTTATATTTATTAATAAATTTATTCACGCGGTTTATACGTGCTCGTTATATTTTTTCTTTTATATACTTTTTCCATTTTCTTATAAAAAACGATACCTACTTACTTTAAAGTGCAAAAGAAAAGGACATAGCTATTATTTTATTTTGGCAACAGTTACTTTGGATATCTATGTGTACAGTTCGTATTAAACCGAGTGAAGAGGAGGATGCAATAAAGAAGCAAGAGTCGTTTGAGCAAGCTGACGTCACTTTTCGCAAATTATTTCGACCAAAGTCTAAACCAGGCTCCATTTCTTTGCTTGTGCGTTCCCTCTGAAACTTATCTACACTCGTGCAACGGCAACCTCCTCTCTCCGAAGACCTTTCTCCGTTATATCGCCGGCTTTCTCTTCGCTCCGTTCGTTTGTATAGTTTTCGACGTTTCGTCGGATAGTTGGATATAGCGCAAAAGAGCCGAGGGCGAATGCCGCGGAAAATCAACGACGGAGCGCAGAAGAAAGAAGAAAAAAGAAAGGAAACGGGAAAAACAAGGAGTGGCGGAAGAAAGACAAAGCGGAAGGAGCAAAAAGAAGCGGACGAGTCTTTCGGGACGGTTGTTCCTCGGAGTTGGCGGCGAAAGAGCGTCTACACGATCTGCCTCGTTACTCAATTATTGAATTTCGTTAATTTCCGGAGCGCGACGTAGGTTAGCGATAACTGACGAATCGGCGCGCGATTAATTTGAACGATTGATAGAATACGCAAGCAATATTTGGGTTTCACTGCCTGTCGGAAAGTCCGTGTATCCGGATAAGTGCCTTGCCTATACAAACGATGAGCTAATGCAGATTTAACTTTTGTTCGCCGTAAATTTCTTCAACGAACACTCTATCCGCACCTCATCTAATCATCTCGCTTTGCTTATTTTGTAAATATAAAACTGTTGTGCAGTTGTATACTAATTTGCATTATATTTACATTCGCTCCCTAGTTTCAATAAAAGTGGAAAATAGGTATCAATCCGTTTGGAAGAGATAACAGAAAAGAATATTTTTTTTTTTTTTTCATTTTAACTTTAGCTAGAAATCTCGCGCAGAGAGAGGGATAATTTCTTTTCTCTTCTCTAAGATAAAAAGTTTAAAAGAAGAAATCCGGAAAAAAAGCATCGGTACAACAGCTCTCGCTTTAATAACTATCCAAGAAGTGCGATTTGGTCTAACATGCTTCAATCTGACAAAATGAAACTGACGTCGCGACACGTGCAACTAGATCGATATAACACGTCGGTACAAAACCTGTTACGATTCATTAGAACGATCAATTTAACGAGGCAGATAATGATCCAAGAAGCAAGAGAAATAATGGCGCGTTTGCTCAAATAAAGCGAACACACGAGGCGTAATTAGTGACAATTATCGCGAGAAGTAACATCGATGAGATACAAACGCACCGGCAGTTTGTTAATGAACGTAATACCGACGATACATCAATTTAATCGAACATATGTTAAGTGTTCCATTAAACTTTACAAATACATATGTTTGATGCTAGTGTAAATACTCCATTTAATCGAGCTAAATTATAATAGTGCAATAGCACTCCTCGTACGAGAATTGCGAAATCTATGTTATTTTATTAATTATCTCTCTCACACGCAATATTCCTATATATTTCTTAAAATTTACAGTTAATTTAGAAAAAAAAAATTATTCTCCAGAGAACAATTGATCAATTTTTTTTCATTAATTTATTACTTGGACCTGGTAATATTTTTTCGCATAAATTTCAATTTAATTCATCTATAAATCTCTTTTTATTTTCAAAAAGATTATCCTTCATTTCACATCTCATTTCATATCATCAATTATTACCATAACTATCTGATTACACAGCGATTAATTATCGTGTTCCTCTAAGTAGCGAACAAATTAATAAACTAGATTGCTAATGCTATCCTGGCGTTATTGCGAAAGCAGTCAATCTCTCTAACTCGCCTACCATCAGGCGTTTTATCAGCGATCGTTAATCGCCCTCGAGTGACGGTACTTCCTCTCCGTCCTTCCCTTTCATGTCCCACCCTACCTTCTTCCCGTCACCCTTCCTCCTGTCTTGGGTGACGTTCCTCGGAATGCACATTCATTGCAGGACTCAGCAGGACTGAAATTTGATTACTTTCCTCACAACGTTCTACTTTACAATCAGCTAGCCATTTCCGAATTTGCATAATCAAAAGAGGAAGGCGAACATGTACGAAAAGAAATATAAAGTGAATTCAAGTTTATCAAACTTGTTTTTTCTGTAAAATTTTAAATCAATTTGAGTTATTTTCTTTTAATAAAAATAAAAGAAATATGGTCAAAAATAGGAAGTTTCCATGAATTGATGTTTCAATATGTTATTCTTGAAAAATTCCCAGACACGTATTTTTCAAAATACGAAAATAATATATATATTTCGCACTGGAAATAATCTTAATAAACTTCTACAGATGTTTGAAAATTAAGATAATAAAAATTGCAAAAAGATATAATAAAAAGGATACAGAAAAAGTTGTAGTAAATCGAAAATTAAAGAATTCTAGCCTGCAAGAAATAATTCTCGATTCGCAAAGGCTATGAGAAGCAGAATTTTCGATCCTCTCAATTCACTCTCCCTTTTTTATTCGCTTTTCTTATAAAAAATAAAGGAACCAACGGACTCAGTCCGGGGAGAAGCGTAGGAAAAAAGAGAGGCAGCGACGCATACGTTTCTGAAGCTTCCGCAGAAGTGGTTTTGTTCGTGAGATCGGTCGATCGCTACCGCAGCTTCTCAATTAACCGTCGCTGATTAAGAACTTCCCCCGACTGTTCGTGCACGGGCGATAATTAGGCGCGCTCAGTTATCCAGAATTTTTAATTGGAAGAACATCCGATGAAAAAATTTTTGTTCTCCACAGTGGCTGGCTAAGCAAGTTGTACAAAAAAAAAAAAAAAAAAAAAAAAGTAGACGTTCCGGCACTATCAGAGAATGCTAATTTAATTGTCGAGAGAATCGCTCTGGCAATCGTATGAAAGTTTGCGTCATCTTGTGGCGATATTAATTTCGCGAGTCAATCTCATCGTTTGTAAAGCGCAAATCGAGTCGCGAAGGAATCGCGATAATCAAATTGTCTCGTTTTAAAACCACCATTGGTCTAAAGCCAAACCTTAGAGGATCTATAATTTGCGACAAAATTCAACACAGAATTATTTATAATTTTATATGTCGTATAATGTAAGAACCATTTAAAAAATAAAACATATATATACAAAGTCATATAACGAAATACATTTGAAAAGAAATACATATAGAAGAATATGTGACATATAAAATTAAAAACAGAATTTTATCTTGAATTATAGTCTACCATGGACTTAATCCTAAATAAAATAATTATATGCTTCATGGTATGTATAAAATTATAAAATTTGCTTTTTTATTCACTGCAGAGTATCATTGCAGATTATCAATCATTCATCAGTAGTAACGATAACTAAGTTATATAATCCAATGTTTTCTAGTTTATTCTTTTAGTTTTATATAAATATTAAACAAATTTACTATCTATTATATGAATCTGCAATTTAATATCTAATACGAACACCGTGCAATATTGTGCATCAAGTTGTCTACTGTCCGCATTATGAAGTTTCAATCACATAACACTATGTCGAAAATCGATGTCGACAATGTCTCCATTGCACTGACCTGACTCCTCGAACTAACGTTCTCACCATATTAATAACGATAAATACTTCCTCGAGCTTCGGAATTATTCAAGTAGTTTCAAACGAAGTTATATTATACGCGAGAGAATTGTTGCCATATTTATTCGTTTAGAAATATGAGATAGATATATATTCGCGAAATGTTCAATATTTTATACATCTGGTAAATACATTCACATAATGCTAGAAATATAGATATACAAAATTAATTTAGATACTAACCATTTTTTATATATTATTGTGTATTTTCTAAATAAAATCAATAAGAGATATAAACGTTTCTCTGCTCATTTCGTCATAAATCTATTTTATTAGTATACATCTAAAATTACCGATTTTTTTAAGATTTAAAATTAGAATGTAAAAAAATTAACATTTTAATTCTCTTCACAAGATCATAGTTTTCCTCTTTTATATATGAGAAATGCACAATGTAATTTTTATAGGAAACGCTTCTTTTACAGGAACGTCAACCTCACCACTTATCGTATCACTTGCATACACACAACGATGTCTCCCGCTATCTCTTCCATAAATCCGACGTGAATAACTCTCCCTTCAATACTCAAGTTCTGACAATACGTGCTTCGTATAGATATATCGCTTGCCTATCGAAGCTATTTCTACTTTGAATTGCATCTTATCAGCATATCCAAAGTTTAACTCAGAATGCCTATCGATATTAGATATGACATCCGCGAAACAAAATTAATGAGTATGATAATGGTTTTTCTATTGGCATAAACATTTATATATCCAGTATATATCATTTAATATTTTTTAATTCGCTATGAAAAAAATTTTTTAAGCAATATTAAACATGCGAAAAAGTAGCACAAATGCCTATAAATATTAGCATGCAGATATATATTTTATGAAGAGAGTTTCTAATAAAGATATTCCTATACTAATTTAAATAACTGAAAATTTATTAGTGAATATTTCCTAAGTTTTTATTTATAAAGAACAAAATTGTTTCTCACATTTTAACTCCACTAATTTAACATCACATTTTCTACTTTTAATATCTCATGATGCCTGGCGACTAATTGTCAATTAGGATAATTGATCACGATGGAATGCACGCTCATTAGAATGTGAACGCGTAGCAACAATGTGGCCCCAATCACGCGCTGAATATTCATCCGACGTGCAATCGATATTAATTCTTCTAGTACCTGTGGTTTTTATCAACATACGCGTTACGATATGCAGAATAAACGAATAACGAACACATAAATGCGCAATAAATTACTGAAACAGATAAATGGTTTTCGCGCATAACGTAAAATTCAAAATCGAGAGCTGGATTTACTGGATATATTCATTAGTAATACTAATGACATTTATTATCGTTACCATTTATCCTTTAATTTCTTAATGTTACTATCCTATGTAAACTCCGTCATATATATGCGATACAAAGAGAATAAATCCTATACGTGTGTAAAGATTTATTTTCCAAGCATTTTTAAACGCGTGTTTAAATCATACTCGAATAAAACATCAAAAAGCCGACCGACATCGCGATATATCGTGTGATTTACAAGTGTGGAGCGAACGATACGATATTATCTACGCGGAGACCGGGGAATACGCGAAAAGAATAACGCAGAGGGGAGCGAACCACCGATGAGGGAGAAGGGGATATAAAAAATGTTCGGAAATCACGAGCAATTTCCATTGGTCGCGGCAGAACGGCTATCGCACCTGCAGGAAGATTTCATACGATGATAGGTTTCGACAGGTACTGTGCGTGTGTGTGTGTGTGTGTGTATTCGTATATGTATATACGTGCGCGCGCATTTATGTATGCATGTGTGTGTGCAGATTCGCAATATGTGCAGCCGCAGAGAGCAACGGCAGACGGCGCTTTTCCGACGATTTTCTGCGCATTTTGCGCTTCGATGGAAAGGCTCTCGGCGCTCTGTGCATTTTTTCCTGTTTTTACTTTGCCGTTCGACTTTTTTCCTCGCTCACGACTCGAACACGTGCATTATGCGCGGGCAATAAATTCGATAGTTTACATCTTGAAAATACTGCCGATGCGATATCTCCATATACCAAACCGAACGAGAAATTTGTTTCGGGGGAAAAAAAAATGACTTGGAAAACCCGTATTTAGGTCCGCGTATATGTATGTGTATACTACTGGCGCTTTGCTTCATAAATTTGTTTCTATCGAAACGCGTTCACGTACCGCGTCATGCGATTAAATAAAGGAATTAAATGACGCCAAACGTATGGAACGGGCTATACACGACAACGACACGCTTTTTGTCACTAAAACATTATCGATTCCATCAATCGAAGAATACACGTCCAATTTATGTGTACGTGTAACGATGTCAACGCTTAACGTCATGCACGACACGTGTGTATATAGAGCATAAAGCGTTTCTTTTTTTATTTTTCAAACTATATCCTTGTTTCAGGTGTACATATCGCGTATCCGACACGCGATATTTAAAAATACTCTAAAGCACTTAAACAAATAATAGCATACAATAAAAATATTAGAGAGAATAATATTTTTAAAATATTTGTGATATACATATAAAAAATAAATCATACTTTTTCGCGATAAAAAAAAACAACATATATATATATATTTAAATATAAATTTTGATAGATACGTTTATATATAACAGCACCCCTGCGGTAAAAGTATGATAAAAAAATTTCACCTACCTAGTGTCATCTACATAAAAATATTCAAAAATATTACTCATTATATTTAAATAACAAATATGACGTTATAAAATACGGCATTTCGAAAACACGATGTTTTTGATCAGATGCATTTTTGCCGACTTGAAATAACATTTCATCGCTCGTGGTGTATGTACAAAGCTCGTATACATATAACGAGTTTAATGTTTGCCAATTAATACGGACGGATTTGACCCTAGCTGTGCACGTACAAATATGTTTAACCGTGCACGCGCGGATATCGACGTATAGGCGAATCATACTAATATGCAAGTGTCGGAGCGAGTATACGTAGCCTCTATACGTCTATATACATATACTATTTGCGCTCTCCCTACGAATATCCTATGAGACCACTTCGTACGTGATGCGTGCATGGTGTATTTGACACGTACCATACATCACGCGTGAAACGATGAGTTCTCGAATCAATAGAAGTCTTTCAAAGCATTCAACGAGAAAAAAAAATAACAAACGTATTTCAATATAAAAAATAGAAACACGATTGTGAATATCATATCTATTTATCTAATATTTGAAAAAAGAATGTCAAAACAAAATATTCCCTTTTTTTAAACTTACTTCTCTCCTCTAGGAGCTGTTTAATAGGAATTATATATATTTGTTGTAACACATTCTATATTTTGCAAGCATAAATATATTCTGTGAATATTACGCTGGAAAATATTTTTACAATTCGATTCGAATATTCTATTTATTATCTATTTACAATATTGAAACTTAATATTCCAGAATTAATTTTGTTTCTTTGGGCATTCTATCCATTTTCCCGTAAGAAAAAATCAATATATATAAAATACACGAAAATATGTACTTTAGCTATACATCAATGGCCTGCCGAAGGATAAATTTTTGTTGGCGAATCTCTTCACGCGTTTGCGTAAATCACACGTGCCTGCTGGCGTGCAAGCCAGACACGTGTAAATATGTACGAAATCGTGGATATGGAAGCGAATGGTGCGCATATCGCATACATCGGCATTTATACGGTTATATCAATTTCCCGTGTAAACCGGTCGGCGCGTTCATGGATCGGATTGCAAATCAGCTGCATACTTGTTAGCCAACAAATTAACTGTGATATATGATTTACTTTCGATATCAAATAGTTCATGTGTAGAAAATCTTCTAATATACGTATATATATATATATATATATATTTATTTCTCTAGAAATAACTTCGCGTTTGCATAAATATATTTTTTAAATATACAATCACATGAGAGAGAGAGAGAGAGAGAGAGAAATTGTGTGATCAAATGTTTATAAATATGTGTTATTACTTATACATTAAATATTTTTTGAAAAAAATTTTAATATGATAAAGAAATGAGAGATAAAAGAAGAAAAGTGTATAAAGAAAAATTTTTTTATAACTTATATCATCACAGAGAGACGAATACATACACGTATCCATACAACCATACATGCAAGATGCAATTAATATACGATAAATAATAAAAATAATAATGTTAAGAATAATATTATTCTTATTATTTTTATTCGTATCGTCTTATTAGAAACATAAAATTAAATTAATATTTAATTTCGTGTTTCATAAAAATGTATTCCGCTTTTCTTGAAAACAGAAGCATATAAATTATATCTCCTCTCTCTTTGATAAATACCAAGTGTAATTAAAAAAAAAATCTCATCTTATGAAGATATCATCCATCGAGGTGCTCATTCTCCTTAACCCTTCCCAATTTGTCATAACTACGAAAGATGGAAACGCGACGGTATATAAGCCGTTAATTACACAGGAAGGCGTATTAATTAATCTATTATCGCCGGATCAAGGGCTTTGCAGTAACGCACGCGGCTAAAGAGACCGTTCCTACGGCGACGAGCGTGCGACCCTGCACGCGTATGCGTGAATGCGTGCGCGGCTATAAACCATGGCGGTTTACGTTATCGTCCGGTCGGATCTACCCGTCGGCAAACTACTGCAATTCGAGCTGACGCCGCTCCTCCACCTTGCCAGCTCCAGCCAGCGACAATTTCGGAGAAATTGCCGCGGTCGGGTCCAGCGCGAAAATTACGCATGAGTGTGAAAAAGATCGAGTAAAATTTTCGTCAAAGTTTCGTAGCGTGACGAATGACGAACAATACAGGGAGGGAAGAGAAGAATGGGGGGAGTGCCGTGCACATCATGCAGGAGAAACTATTATACGTTATATAAATTGTTCATAAGTAGATAAACTGTGATAAAGAAAACCAGAAAGAGAAGAAATCATTCTAGAATGGAAGCAATTTGTTTGACGGGCGAGAAAATTGGGCGTCCTATTTCCTTTAATTTCGAAACGTCAAAACCACATAAGAAATTTGACCTGAAATATATCCATTTCTCGTCGACTTATGATTCTTTATATCTCCTATATCATAAAGAAAAAGTAGCCAATGAACTTTTCAATAATATATGAATAAATATATAAATATCCAAATAAATATAAAAGATCCTTAATTCTAAATTATTCAAAAATTTACATAAATAAAAGTGTAAGTAAAATATAAAATTGAAGCAATGTGTATAATTTATATACTTTAGCTCTCTCTCTCTCTCTCTCTCTCGTACTTCTTTCTCTTGAATAACGCAAAAATAATGGAGCCAATTGTAAGTTAACGTTAAACGGAAAAAATATACGCAAAAGGAAAAGAGAGAGATGTGCAAAAATGAGTATAGATTGCATGCGTTAATCTTTTCGCGCAATATTATTTTTTTAATGGGCGTTCTTGTGGAATAATCGATTTTCTCGTGTCGTTTCCAGCGACACGGCCGGAGCCTGGGGAATCGACAAGGGTCGTTTCACAAGCTAGTCCGACAGTCGTCGGCAATGAACACGTTGTCGGTTGTTTGTCGGACCGTTTCGTGGTCCAGACAGGACAAACATACGGAGGCGATTGCAGCGAGCGTGCATCGTGTACGAGGGTAAATTAAAAATCAATTCTAGGATGTCCGCCGGTCCCAAAGTTCCTGCATATTGCGCGGAGAATGCGATTGCCGAAATCTCGCAATATACGTAAGGTAAACGTCCACTACACGGTCCTACGAGTCTGCCTCTATTAGTTTGTTTAATATTTTGATCGAAAGTTAGCAAAATTCTTCATATTTAAAAATAAAACAATTTTACTAAATGAACCATTTCATTTCTTATTTTGAACTTCTATTCATTTAATGACACAAATATACGAATTATATTTATCATTACGAAAATAAAACATGTAAAAAACAAGAAAATATATATTCTATCTATGTAGAATTATGCCTCTAAATAACTTTGTCGAGAGGAGTAAGATTTGGCATTCTACATCGTTGAAACCGTGAGACCAGTTGACTAGCGCGAAGCAATTTTGGTAGTAAATCCAGGTTGCCGAGAGACAACTCCATTCGAGGAATAAGGATATTACTTCAAAGCGCAAACTCATCCCGCGCCTTTCATCACATGGTGAGAAATCCCCTGCCCAATCAGAGCAAACCCCGTGTAAACGTTCCGAACTCGGCGACGGAAGTAAATGCTGAATCCGCACGGAGGTGTCAGGTAATAGTCGGCTCGTATCTTCGTTCTCGCAAAAGGAGGATGTGCATGTGTATATGTGATAGTGAGTATTTTCTCTCCCTCGCCTCTCTCCTCCCCTACGTACGTAACACCACTTTCAACCACCTTCCGCGCACGCTCTTTCTTTCTCTCTTTCAATTTTTCTCTTTCTCTTCTTATTCTTCTGTTCTCTTCTCTCTTTTTCCTTTCTCCCTTTTTTTTTGGTGCTTGCAGAGAAGAGATGCCTTTCCAACGGAACGAAGTTTTCCGGGGAAGTAAAGTCATTTCGCTCGTGCAATCTAAGTTAAGTGACTTTCGAGAGCGTCGGCGACGAAACTTGTCCCACCGCTTACTCCTCTTAGAAGCAACCCTTTCACTTTCCCGTAGAGTCCCCGGGACTCCACCCCTTCAACGGTGGAATCCGAAATGTGACGAAGATTACCCTGTATCTCTCTCTAAAGATCCGCGGCTGTTCGGGCATTTGAAAAATAGACCCGTTCAAGAAACGAAGTCACCGTTCTTTCTACCAAATTAGCATTACCTCCTCGATGTTGCATAAACTATCAAATAGGGACATTAACTTCAACTAACTATTAAAAAACGTTTATCTTTTATATTTCTAATTGATGGTAAAACTATAAAAATCAGTAATCTTTACAAAGAATGAAAAAAGAAGAGAATTACATTTATTTTAATGAAAATTGGACAAACTTTATGTATATAGTATATATATATCTGTAATTTTTAAAAATGTATAATTATTGACAAGCATTTAAAAAGCGAAGGAGAAAGATGATGACCTTTCTCGAAAGTTTTCCTGAGAAAAAATCAACTTTATATATACTACAAAAATTTGTTATTAAGATCAAGCGTTTTAAAGCACTACCTCAGTAGAGTACTAAACTTAATAACTTTATATGAGTTAATATATTCAACTACTTGTCTTTAATCTCAGAAACTGTAGATCCTATCAGCCTTCTCTTGGCGCTATTATCCCTCTTATCCTTGTTATCTCTCCTCAGTGTATCTCAGATGCGTGTTTATGCCACTCATGTAATTTCGACGAAATTTAATTATATATTCCTTCGAAGACGGGCTGAAGTTACCCACTAAGAGGAATCAAACTCGCCCAGTTTATCGATATATTACGAGACTTGCATCTCCCATAAATATCTAAATACCTAAATGTTCTCAATACTACGTTACCTCCCGTATCTTACGTTAACTCCACTATTAGCGGATAAATCGTCATTAAATTGGACCATCATGGATATCAAAGAGCGCGAAGAGGATAAACGCGTCGTTAAACTTGTACGTGTTATATCAGTCTCTTTTTTTCCCCCCAATCTCTCTCGCACAGTCGTCGGTGCGCCATATTTCGCGATTAACGTAAAATGTATGAAAGTGCCGTGCGCAATCTGTACCGCTATAACGCGCAACGCAACCAGCGGAACGTTCTGCCATTCGGAGAGTCGCGACCGTCCGGGATTGCCTCGATTTTCGAAGAGTCACGAGCGACCAGCCGCTCGTAAATACAGCGATTTTACCTTTTTTTTTTCCCCGATCCTCCGGCCACCGTTCAATCCAGCGACCGACGTCGAGTGGAGAACGCTTGATCCGCGTCCGGTGTGGATCGCGAGCGAGCGTTCGCGCGCGCACGAATATGAATCACGGGGCCGTAAAGTGATATCGAATGGAACAGGGACTATCTAGATGCATAGCAGGATCCCCGATATATGGACCGGCGGCCATTAAAACGAGCGGTTCGTGCCGCAAATTGCTAAAATGACACTCCGCGCGCGCGCTTGCCGTAAGCGGTCCCGGACGCTAATTCGCACTCTTTCGTCGGTCATCCCGCGGTTTCGCTCTCACGATGCCTCGAGATATATGCATCCCTCCACCCCCTCCTCACTACACTTTTCTCCTTACTACACACGACCCCAAGTTTTTCCGCCCGTGTACGTTAAAACTGCGCGCCAACGAGTTTCGTGAAAGAGAGTTTTTCCCCCGTGACACGTTACAATCGCGTTAATTGCACGCTAGGGATGCAAAACGATGCGAACTTTAAAGAGACAGAATTGGATAAGGTACAAAGAGTAGTACAATCACAAATGGCTCGCAATTATGAATGTAAAAACGAAAAAAAATTTCCGACGCTTAGTTGGCATGAATACTTGTTACGCGCATGCATCTCTGTTTGATCCAAAATAAAAAAAATAATATTCAATTTTCTAAGGACACTTAGTTTTCCAATACTCTTGAGTAGACATTTTCTAAGTTCTCAAAGTTCTCTTAACATTTTTGCGGGAATCTAGTATTCTTGTTTTAGGTAGAGTGTTTCAAAAGTTCTGTCAAAAAGTATACTGACTTTTAAATCGATTTTAATTGTGTGTGTAAAATGAAAAAAATTATTACCGATGGTCTTGTAACAGAAATATATATTTAACACATTGCATATGTTTTCGAAAACTTATCTTTTAATTGACGGTATTGATTTTGAAAAGTATAAAAAAATTTAAACCATTTCAGAAAAGGCCAAACTCTCTCAATTAAATTTCTAAAAATAAAGTATTAAAACCAGTATTAATTTTGCAAAAATTTATATTATTTTTTATTCATGCTTCATTATTAATTTCGAGAGATTGCTGTTTTTTTTCAACTAGTTTTATAATATTAACTTTCCACTCTATGCTGCTTTTTCGAGCACAATTCTTTTCTGTTGGTTTTATTTCTCTTTTTTCCGTTTTTATCGTTGGTTGTGACTTTATGCGCAAGCACCGGTGCGGCAACATAGTAATGGTCCGGTTTCACAGATTCTCTCTGTCAACTCTTTTTTCGCGCGTTCGCCGGCTTTCGTTTGCTCTCAGAAAATATTGCGCACCCGACGCGCAATTGTAATGGGATCTGTTAACGAACATCGCCATGGAAGAGGAACTTTTCATGTTTACCGCCACGCGGAAATGTACGCGCGAGTTTCGATTGAATGGAAAAAGTAATGCCGAGTAGAGAGGACGGGGCGAGCATTTTAACGCTTTTGTAACTAGCGCTTGCGCGATGTTAGCATGACACGGCATGACGAGGAAAAGATTGCTTGCGAGGGATGAGGTTGTTCCATTAATAAATCAGATATAATTAAAACTGTTTCTTATGATAGACGTCGGATGAGATATACAAGTGAATATATACGTCAAATTCAATTGGTGGAGAATTTACCGTATAATTATTATAAAAGTATTATCTTATAATATATTTTAAATAATTTTTATTCATAATGCAAATCAATTTATATAGAATAAAACTATATTTTTAAAATTCTTTTTATGAATTAAATGGAAAAATACTTTATTCCTGATTACTTTCAAATTTCCAAGACATATTTTAATCTTGATATCAAAAGATTTGAAAAAAACTGCTAAACTTATATTCGTTCAAACAAACAAAAAATTAAAAAAAAAAAATTTTTTAGATTATAAAAAAATTTGAAATATTTAAAAATGTCAGATTGTGTCAAACACGATTGAGTAGGCACCAATTTGAATCAAGTACACGAATGTATTACCCAATTAATTTTTTTTCTTTTGTAGAAATTTTTCCTTTTTGCTACACGCTTAAATATATTTTTTATGTAAATAAATCTATATATAAAGTCCAAAAACGCGAATTCTATACATTTAGTTTGTACCGGCATTCATTATTTAGTTTCCTACGACCGTATATCACATTTTCACAATTTCCTCCATATCAACGTCAAGTGGCAATTTTACATACCTAAGAGCTTCATGACCTGAGACTGACTGATGAATATATTGAGATAGCCATCGCTGCAGCCGATTAGAACGAGGAGGACGAAGAACTCGCGCCGCAGGAGATCGCAGGAACCACTACACCACCGCATTGTCTCACATGCTCCGTAAGCACTACCGTTTCCACGCACCAAGAGTAGCCCTTTAACTTCAACACCGCGTCGTCAAGAATCGTAGAAAAATCCTATCGTTCTTTTTGACATGGATTGCTCGCACGTGGTTCCATCCACCGACGTGCCCTGCCATTTCTCACGTCGCCCTTCGATATATCAGTCTCTCTCGATCGCTACGCTCGCAGAGATTTATTAATCATCGTAATCGTCGTAGAAAAATCATTGGTGAGGAACATTTTCCGCCCCGATACGTATAAAAGAGCGAGTTTCAACGATGGTCAATGCATCTTTCTCGCGCGCACATGCACCATCATAAATCGCTCATAATCGAACGTGCCCTCGAACGGCAAGACGATCACATGGCGAGGCGCGGTGACGAGATAGGGATGGCGCCCTGATACAGGGTGAGATACGATGTCATCGTCGTCGACGTCGGTGCTCGACTGAACGGCGTGCCGAACGTCCGTCGTTTTCGAGTCGCGACGATGAATCTCGTCGCGCCTGCGCCTATGCAACTATGTCGCTTATATACGACAAACGGACATATTATGCACACGTACGTGTGATGGATTGGACTAGAAAAACAGTGCGTGCGTGCGTACGCATCGCGAATCCTGGGTAAGGTGTAAATTACGTCGTTGAAAATAGACAGGCGGATAAATATCACGGAAATCAGGCGCGAGATATTGCTATGAAAATAACGAGATATATGCATCGCTGCGGATTGCGCGAAAAACCCCTTCCCCCTTTTCTACCTGCCTGCATTTTTTCCTCAGCTTCCACACGATTTTAATGCGAAAATATTGCTCTTCGATTGAAAAATTGCTTCGTGCATATCAAGAGGAAATTTCAACGATCATTGGATGTATTCGATTATTCACGACGTATGAGATCAAGAGCTATCGCTGGACAGAGCTTTTATGATTATAGATAGCACTCTAATCGTAATTAATTTGTGTTTGTGGTCACAGCGAGTATGTCCTTTCATGATTAAAATTAGGCCAACCACGATGATGTCATGGAAACGTTTGAACCAAGAACACTTTGCGCGCTTATAATATTATATATGCGTCTTTATCACATTTATATGAATTATCAGAAATATGGCACTAGAGGAGAGAGCATATGGTGATATATAAATCTTTTGTGCATGCAACGTTTATTTTAAATGCGCACATAATCTTCTATATAAATTACATTATTGATATAATTTATGCTACAACAATCGTGCACGCAACACATAATTATCAATTGTGCTATTTACAACAAAAATATATTAATAAAAAATAGAAAAAAAAAATTATTTTAGTTTGTGTATGGCATATATTTAAATATATTATAAATATCAGTTGTAGATTGTGAAAAGACACGTTTTTCACAACAAAATAATAATTATATCGAAATATAAAAATAAAAAATAAAAGAAGACAGATTTCCAATTTTAAACCGATGTAATAAATGAGTTTGTCGATAATTTATTCACGAAAACTGTACAACGCGGAAAATATAAAAATCGGTAACAATCCATCCCATATTTATGCTGTGTGTGTGTATATATATATATATGTATGTGTGTATGTGTGTGTGTGTATGCGAGACATGGAAAAATCAGAAATAGAATTTCGCCATAGAACACGTACAAATATTTTTCCAGATGTAATAAATGAGTTTGTCGATAATTTATTCACGAAAACTGTACAACGCGGAAAATATAAAAATCGGTAACAATCCATCCCATATTTATGCTGTGTGTGTGTATATATATATATATGTATGTGTGTATGTGTGTATGTGTGTGTGTGTGTGTGTGTGTGTGCGAGACGTGGAAAAATCAGAAATAGAATTTCGCCATAGAACACGTACAAATATTTTTCCAACAGCATATTCCACGGCGTAGAGCACGCAAACGATCAGATTTACGATATAATTTCGTAATAATACGGAAACCTTTGTCGGCTCGTAATTCTATCGAACTCGTTATTGACGTGGCGGCGACAGAATGCCGATTAACGGCCGCGATTCGGCACAACGACAAAATTGACGTCCAGCATCCAATAACATCAAAAACTTTCAATCCACTTCGAGCCGTGAAATTCCCCCCTGTGATAGCCCCTTTCCCCTTTCTCACCCTCTTCCTCCGTTCTCGCGTGCGTTTCCAGGTCCTCGTCAGAACGCAATATCGTCGCTGACGAGCTTTAGCCCGTCACACGCGAAAACACAGAGGGAGCGTAACGACGAAAGAAATAATTTCCAACGATCTCACGCGTCGGACCAGATCACGCTGATTCCTCATATGATTCCGAAGAAGGGAGGAAAGAGGAACAAAGAGAGGGGAAAAATCATCGGAGATATCGGTGCACGATCGACGCCGCACGTTCGCGCGCGCGTTTCTCCGAAAGCGTTAGAATTTAATTAAATCGGTCCCCCCCGGCTACCCCTGTCGTGTCGCAGAGTCCACTTCCTTTCTACTCCCTCTCCTGGCGAATCGCCGGACGATCCCGGACAGCCTCGGATTCACAATTTGATCTTCGTAGAGTTTAACTTGCAGCGGGCCCGCCTTCTACCCCCTTTCCCTTCATCCCTCGGTCTGACGAAACGGCGCTTTAATTATACCGCGGGATTAATTAACTCTCCGTCGAACTCGGCGGAACACACCCGCGGGACTCGCCCGAGCCGATCGCAAATAATTAAAGACTGTTTTTCGTTCGTTCCTTCGCTCTCTCGTCGAACCGCGCTTCCCTCGAGCTTCAACACAACAGACGCTTTCGCGAGTACCCGGAGTGATTTTATATTGACATCGACATTCGATGCGAGCAAAATACATTTAATTGCAATCACTATGATTCCGAAGAAGGGAGGAAAGAGGAACAAAGAGAGGGGAAAAATCATCGGAGATATCGGTGCACGATCGACGCCGCACGTTCGCGCGCGCGTTTCTCCGAAAGCGTTAGAATTTAATTAAATCGGTCCCCCCCGGCTACCCCTGTCGTGTCGCAGAGTCCACTTCCTTTCTACTCCCTCTCCTGGCGAATCGCCGGACGATCCCGGACAGCCTCGGATTCACAATTTGATCTTCGTAGAGTTTAACTTGCAGCGGGCCCGCCTTCTACCCCCTTTCCCTTCATCCCTCGGTCTGACGAAACGGCGCTTTAATTATACCGCGGGATTAATTAACTCTCCGTCGAACTCGGCGGAACACACCCGCGGGACTCGCCCGAGCCGATCGCAAATAATTAAAGACTGTTTTTCGTTCGTTCCTTCGCTCTCTCGTCGAACCGCGCTTCCCTCGAGCTTCAACACAACAGTCGCGAGTATCCGGAGTGATTTTATATTGACATCGACATTCGATGCGAGCAAAATACTTTTAATTGCAATCACATAAAAAAATATGGATAGCATGCAGTGATATTACAAACTATGCAAAGCTATTATAATTTACCAACTGGTTTGCATTAAAAAAATAATATAAAAACAGGAAGAATGTCTTTTTATATAATTACATATGTATCTATTTCCTACTTCTCTCTCGCTCTCTCTTTTTCTTCTTGCTTTGTTTATAATATATTTTTACATAACTCTATCATACATACACACATCATATTTAAAACTTTTATTAATAAAAATTTTAAATAATTTAGAAATATTTTTCATTTTGTTATACTTTTAAATATAATATTTTCCCTTGTTTCATGGATCACACATTGATTGATTGATTTGATGCATTCTATTTGATTGTAAGCATAAAAAAATTTTTCTCCTATATCGCTGAAATGTGATTCAACTCCGACTCGCAAGGACGCAGTTCGAGCTTTCGCAGAATCACGCAAGCGTATAGCGTATGTGCGTATATAAATTGAACAGCACACGAACTCAATGTATACACATACGAAAGTTACACGAATATAGCTAAAGCTAAGAGTGGATCTAGCCGAATCCATTAAATATTTGAGCGAACGAAAGAGGCTAGGGAAGCAAGCTCGTGGAGGAAGTCTCCCCTCGGTTCTTAAGATCCATATAGTAGCCCAACTCTCTCTGTATTAATATTTACATTTATATTTCTTCCTCGTCGTCCCTCTTATTTCAACTTAATGCCGCCGGGGATTTCAGTGTTCCAGACTGAATTATTATGGTTTTCACAATTCAACACATTTCGAGCAACTATATTTCGGATTATGCGTTTGATATAAGCGATACATACTTGCGTCGACGACTACCCTCCAGTATTTTACACAAATTACTGAGGATAATCTTAGTTTGCAACTATCACCGTTAATTTGTTATTTTCACCATAAGAATTACATATTTTTAAAGTTTTTATTATTTTTGCAATATCTTTGATTAATTTTGATATATTTAATTTTCAAAAATCATCTGTTAATTTTAAGCGCACCGTCTGCTTTTTTATCAGTCATTTTGCTCATTACATGTTTTATATATCTAATTTTAAGAAACTTATTTCGTTAACAAATCAGTGACAGAAATATCGGAAATAAAAAATTTGACATATTAATTATCATGCTAATAAATTCAGCATATGTCAATAAAAATTTCTGATTATATCAATTAAATAGATATATATAACATCTGTAAATATTTGATTTGCGATATTCGATTGACTACAAGATTAACCGCACTCTTATCTTTAATTAAATTGAGTCAAGAGATCGGGAATTTTAATGAGGAAAATTATCTTGACACATTATAATATATGAATTATAATGTAAAATCTAAAGTAATTAGCAATGAATTTATTTCATTAATGAATAGGTCGTATGAATATTAAAAATGAAAGATTAGATATAACGAGCGAAACGTCTAATAAAAAAAATAGTTAATGTAAAATTAACGAAATCCTCAAGGTAGCTTATTTCAATCAATTAAATCAATAATATTGTAATAATGAATAATGATTGGAAATCGATCGGATATTAATGTATGAGGTATATGCATGCGAGTTATGCAAACAAAACAAATATATCCTACAACATTATCACCTATTAATACATTTAACAGATTTACCTTTTGTATTTAGAACCAATTGCATCATTATTCATGTACACCGCATACAGTGAACTAGTTTCAATTAATATGGAATAGAAATTAATAGGAACAATTTGCGCATCGTTCTTGCTCGAAAACAACATCGAACATTTTTATTACGAAAATATAAATATACGTGAACTTTACTTAAGATTTGAAATTTTCAAATTTCAGTTTCAAATTTTCAATATTTTTCAATATTTTGTATAATTTTTTTATATAAATTTTTGTATCAATATGGTAATACTAAAATACCTTTAAATATTAATATTGATTGGAAATTATATTTTGAGAAAACAAGCAATAAAAAATTTGGAATGCAATCTGTTAAATATTAAATACAAAAAAACATGATCTGTTTTTATTTTGTAATATATAATTTAAACATAATAAAAAAATTAATATAATTATTTTTAATATCTATTTTATAATGTAACTAACACATATAGTTAGCATTAACTGTAAGATAATTTATGTAAAAAAATCTACTTGAATAATTTCTTATACGACGTGTCTAAATATTATAAAATATGTTTTTTAAATAAAAAATTAAAAAATCTCAGATACTCTATGTGCATTACGTCACACAATAATGCAAAGTCACGCATACATAATGCTTGATATGCGATTGTCGCTGAGATAAATGATTAATTGCGCGCAAGTAAAAAAGAATAAATAAATAATAAATTACCTCATGATTGCTTCACCGTTGCCTTCTCAAGCCTCCTCCTCCTCCTCTCCCTCTCTCGTGTCCCGCTGCTTTTTCATGGCACTTCACGTATCATACACTCGCGAGAACGAGGTTAATTACGATCGCGCGATTACTAATTATCACAACGGTCGCGCGACACTTTTCACGGCACTCCCGCGTGCGCGAAGCGAGCTTTATTATATTACTTTATTATAAACGTGCATTATCGCGAAAAACTGCATTCGCGCTGAACTATCGCGCGACACTCGAGACATCTCAGAAATTAGCGCTACGTACGAACTTCGAACGGAAGGAAGGGAATTCAAGAATCGCGTGGCCAATTTCACGCGTCATCTGACGCGTTGGTACACCTGTTGCTTTTAGTTACTCTTATCTATTTTATGCATACTTTAAGTCTAAGTAATAAATACTATATGCTCATACGCGTTTTATATAGTGAGATTATTATGATGTAAATAAATAAATATACGAGTTAGAATTGAAAATAAATATCGCAGAATGTAGTCTTCGAGAAGATGACCGTCATTTCGCGCAATTTCATACATGAATCTCGCCAAATACGCATTTCAACAAATCATCATTCTACAAATTATATATTACGCCAATTTATGTTGTTATTTACGCCTGTTATGCCGATAAATACTAAAATAGAGATGTAAATGTCTTACTAATTAAATGCGTCACAACACCGCTCGACTGGAAACCGATCCGTTCCATACTCGCGACATTCAATTAATTTATCGAAAGATTGGGAAAAATGTCGATAATTTCATGCACATATGCGATATGACGCATGACAAATTGATTAATTGAGACGATGGATGGACGTTGGAAAATATGTAATCGGAATTTATTTATTGAGCAATACATTTCGAACGCACGGATTTCACGATATATATATACATATATATATATATTATATATATGCTTACGTTGATGAAAGGCCTTGATTAACTAGATTAATCGCGCGGACTGATAACCGCCGATAGGAATAGAGATGATCAAGTTTCGAAGGATAATGCGTTGTAATAGAGCGGAGCGGGCTCGTATTCCTACCTACCAACTCGAGTGTCGCCGCGCGAATGATAGCGAAGATGACCGTGACAGTGACAACAACAACATACGCCGCAAGAAACGAGCGCGGCGCCAGCCAGGTATGCGTACGTATTGCGTAGAAGAGTGGGGGTTACCGCTACAAAATATATTTAACATACCATAAATAACATTCTTTAAAATACAGATGTGTACGTTATATTGTATTAAAGTATTGATGATATTCTTTTTAGTCTAATCGTATTTTTGAAAAAGAGAGATTCAAGTAATTGACTATACAATGCTACCAACTTAAGTAACATGAAAATAACGAAGCGATTACCATAGACGTAGAATATACATGTAGACGTACGACGTTTATAGCGATTACACGTATGTATAATTAACAAGCAATGTATTAGTATTTTTGAAAAAGAGAGATTCAAGTAATTGACTATACAATGCTACCAACTTAAGTAACATGAAAATAACGAAGCGATTACCATAGACGTAGAATATACATGTAGACGTACGACGTTTATGACGATTACACGTATGTATAATTAACAAGCAATGTATTATCAATATGTAATCAGTCTAAACACGCAAACAAACTGCTTAAATCATTCAGGCATGCCGGATTATCTTTCGTAGCGATGTTATCCATCGATCTATTTAAAGAAAGATAAAAATAATACGATTCTACGATTCGAGAGATACAATCATAAAGTTGATTTTAATATTAGTTAAAGTACAATGTTTAATAGAAATTAGGAAGATATAATTTGGTAGGATGTTATATAGTTTATTTAAATTCAAATTTCAATTTTGTAAAATTAACTAAAGTAAAAATTTATTCGATTGTGATTTTATGATTAAAATTCGCTCTTATATATTAATCGCTGCTTAAAATATTTATTTTGTTTTATTCTAGATTTCTACGATTGCTTGCAATTAGTATTCAGAGAACATAAAAACAAATTATTCAAACGTTATAATATAATAATGCAATTAATTATAATAAAATTATAATAAACTCAGTTATATTATCAGAAGCGATTTATATAATTCGATAACAAATTTATGACAAAGGATTTGAAGTTTCCAAAGATCCAAAACTTCTGAGTAATCCCAACAGAAGTCGAGTTAGAAATTATCGATCATGCGACATATTTTGTGTGAAACTTTTCGATGTGCTTACTTTCCAGTAAGGGAAGCTTAAGCCTTTCGAAGGATGGTTGCCCGCATTATGGGACGAGTAGGAAACTCGCGAGAAATTCCGATTAACCCAGATGAGTATGCGGGCAAGCTCGACGAGTTTTTGCATTTTTTAATGCGACCAGCCGAGTCGTGACAGCTACCAACGGCGGATTTCTGTCGATTTCAACGGGGACACGAGGTTACCACAGTTCAATGGGACAAAGAAAACTATGGTGCTATTGGAGCTACCGGTTCGATCGATATTTACCGAGACATAACTCGATAGAATACGTGAACAAACGTAACATGCGATCCGTGTAATAGCTTGCAGCTTCTAACATTCCTAATTCAACGTTAAATAGATTCACTGCTAAACCAAACATATAATCGTATATGTGTCATAGATATAATCTCCCCGAAGACAAAAGAAACATTATGTAATTATGTAATTACATATGTAATAATTAATAATACAGCGTATCTTCTTTTTTTATAAATACAAATAACATATATTTTTATTTTGTTTAGTTTTAGCTGTTTATCAAAGATATCATGTATGTTAAACAGAGAATTATAAAAATAATCGTCTGTTAAAAAGATTGATTAATGTTTTTAACTACCTGTATATACTGCTACTAAATATAGGTGAGAAAAAAACTGAGGTAATAAAATTAAATAAAACTTCAGATTGCCAGCAGCACAATAATATTTTCTATTCTGAAAAATAAAGTTCCGCGAGTATCTTGCGAGATAAAACCGTCTTTCTTTTTTTGCCTCTTTTTCTATTTTGCCTCCATTCTGTTACATATGGCAATTTGGTACGCAAACGCAGATAAAAGATGTAATTTTCGGTGCAAACATTGCTCTTGCAATTTCGCTTGGATTTCGTGTACCCTGTGAATCTCTCTTTCTCGTTTTTCCTCTATAAAATATACGATGCCGTGTCTCTTCCCATATTTGAATTATTGACATTTAACCATCAATATCTCGTACGATGGATAAATTCACCGTTCTTCCCTCCAACCCTTCACGTCGTGCGGGCCGGAAATATTATGGAAATTACGCTTCGAAAAGGACGAGATGGGATCTTGCGACTCGCAAATCAAACGCATTAAAAGTCCATTATCGGTCGCTGCGCAAAACGAGATACTCCGATAGAGAAAGAGACAGAATAGGAAAGAGAGATAGAGAGAAATTCTCCGACAAATAGATCAAAGCAAGAAGGAAGATTTAACCGGTCATGGTCGAGCAGTTAGAACCCTACTATTTATTGACCCCTAACGTGACAACTTGCCTCTCGAGGATTATTAATGGTTATATGATAGTAATTAACCATACGTTTTCAGAAATAATTTAGTCAATCCATTTTCAGTCATATAATATCCGTATCAATACTGAAATCTTACAAAAAAAGCATTGAAAATTAATAATTCTTGAATATTATAATTAAATAGAAATAATATAAGTATCAAATATTTTGTTCAGATATACTCGTTAATTTTAATAATTTTCTACGGATTCGTTTACTTTATCTATCATTATTTAAAGTCTATGGAATCTATTGTTTTGATTAGAGAGTGATAATTTATGATTATATTTAACTGCAAATATCGTTTTAAGTTTTTGATCAATAAATAGGATTTTTATCTATTATAAATCAAAAAACGTTTTTTTAGCAATCAAAAAAATATATTGTAATTTTGTTTTTTTCCATCTTTTTTATATTCCTCTTTGATCCAATAGATATACATACGATGAAAGGATCTCATTAATACAACGTTGGTTCGCAAGAGAAGCTTTTCCCGATTATCTACCTAAGCAAGAGCGCTCAGTTCAACTAAAGCGCTGTCTGTGAAAGATAAGGGTGATCACCCCTCGAAGAGAAGGATCCTACAATATGCTAGACATCGCATTCATAACATATAGCAAAGATATATTTCATTGTGAACTCAAAGAAGTGAATCCAATAAAAATTTAAAAATTAATGAAAATTAGAAATATTTTATTTACTTGTAAGAAAATATAATCGTTATCACCTAAATAAATCATATATAAGATATTATATATAAATCAATGTGTGTATAAAAATTTGACAAATATTACTCTGTTCGCAGAAAAAAATGCAAGATTACAAAGCGAAACGACGATCATTTGGAAAAGCTAAATAAAATGTGACACTATTATATCTTGATTTATAAAAATATGCAATATATTTAAAAATTATAAATGTAATTAAAATTTTTTTTGTCATAAAAAAAAATCTGTATTGTGGAAAAGATATTCAGAAATATTTCGTCCAATATTAATTATTACGCGCGCTTCATGTCTGCTAAAAATATTTTTTTCCCAGGAAGTTTACAAAATGAGCGTCAAAGCGTGTGATCAATGGAACCTTCAATCCAATCACGGAGAGCTACCCCTGAAATTCGAAACGTTCTCTCAGGATCGATGTCGCGTTCACGCTCGCCACGTCAGAGCGCGTACAGAGAAAGCGAGACGTATATATGTATACCCGATGTACATTGAGAGACGCAGAGAAGAGAAACCACTCTGTATAAGCTTAAATACATGTGTCTGCTCGGGGAGGATGTAGGGCGTTATCAACGCCCGCCACATTGGTCCAAAGGCCGAAATACGATTTCGTACTTTGTTCCCGCGCGAGGCCCACGATAATTGCGCAGAATTGCGCCGCTTAGATTACACCGGAGAGTGCCTTCTTTGATGGCGGGACCGCACGGATGCCCTTCGGCAAAGGCGAGCAAATTCGAAGGCGATGGGCGCAAGTAATTGGTGCAGCGAGGCTGAAGCAGACGAGAACAGAGGCCGGAATTAGATGTTCTTATGTAACGTCGATAGAGGGAAAGGCCAGCATTTTTCGTATCCTCCTGGGGTTGTGGTAAAGAGAAAGAGAGAGAGAGGGATCCCGTCTCTCTCTCTCTCTCTCATACCCAGGATCAGAGGAAACGAAGGAGCTCAAAACACCTTGATGAAAAAATAATTTATTAAAGACCGACGTGTTTGACACAGAACATCGGCTCCCCAAAGAATCGAGTCCTTTTGCGAAGTTTACACTTTCGCTTTGTAAAGCAAATTACAGAGAAAATCTAAAAACTGTCTTACTATATATATACATAAATAAAAAAACCAATTTTGTATTCCATTTTTTAAATATTTTTTTCTTAAACCGATATTATTCCTTCTAACAAGCTTAATAGTAAAAAGATGAATTTGCTATTAAATTTTTATTTTTTGAAATCTGTTTGCGATATTCTATATCTTTCTTACTGTATTAAAACTCATATTAGGCTTTTACATCAGCTGTTTTGAGAAAAAATAGAGCGATTTCGCAGCATTAAATTAATAGATCCGACCGTTGAGAAGCTGTTTGCACCATAAGCCTGTCTACGTGACTTCCGCTAAGTACGTCGGCTTATTTTCTTCCGGCAACGATCACACTGGGTAAACAATCACATTAAAATCTGTTCGGAACGATTCGACACTCTCGTTCTTAATACATCGTTACATTCTTAACTTTTTGCATTTTACGGTCGCCAAGATAATTCAATCGTCTAGCCAATAGAAAATTTGATAAATTTAGTAAACGTACGATATCAATAACGAGCAATTAATAATTTAAAAAATTGCTTCTTCTGATTTATTGTTAATTAAAATTGCTTTGTCATGAGAAGAGAGAGAACATATCATTCACTTATATAAAGAACATATCGGGCGCAATTTCGGGATGAGTAATTTATTATTTATATATTAATGACGCGCATGTGTCTATTTCTATTTATTTGAATGACTTAAAAAATAAGAATATAAGAAAAAAGATTTTAATATATGATATCTTAAAGCTTATAAGAAGAGATAATGTTTTTGAAAATAATTATTTTATTAAATATCTGCTTATTATTATACACACATCGAATTTTGTATTCTAATAATTCCATTTAAAAGATGCACTTTTCCGGTATATCGTTACATTCAAAATGAAAAAAATGAGATCGTAGAAAGATAGTGATTTTTTATACGACTTTTTTATCTGTTATTTTTTTCTATTGCCAATCGTTTTCGAGAAAATCGTGAATTGGACGGTCGCTCTGTATTACCCTATATGTATAAAATGTATTTATATCTCCATTTCGCGAGACTAGAACCGCCCCTCATTGTCGTGAGAGCCGAGACAGAATCGACTTTGGGTTAACAAAATATCATGACCAGAAGCGGAAAGAATTTATAGTTTATTAGCTCTTGGGGGTTGGGCAACACAGACTATTGGGCAAAGTCCATTTAAAGTTTGCTGGCACCAGGAATAGGATAATAAAAAAGGGGTAGAAGAGAAAAGAGAAAAGAAGAAAAAAGAAATAAAATAAAGACGATCATGTGATAGAGATTACGCAAGGTATGGACGATGGAAATTTTAACGGCATGCAAAAGAATCAAAAATTGTCGCAAACAAAGGTATCTTTTTTCCTGAAAAAAATTGATCTCTCTCTTACATAATATATTATAAATATAATTGCAAAGTTGCTAAGTGAAAAAAAAACTGTCTATACATTTTGACTCACTCTATTTTTTTCTAGTATTTTTTTACGTCTCTTCTTTCTCTTTTTACAGCGAGTTAGTTCATAGATTAAATTTCCGATGTCATCAGTCTACGTGCATGTTTTATCGGGAAACATTTCCAATATCGCGTACGTTCTCTAGCTCTGACTCGCTCTCTCACCCCGCTTTTCGGATGAAGCAACAAAAACTAGCCGGAACGCGTCCGATGGCAACCGGCCAAAAATTATACATTCCGTTCGTTCGCTCGCGAATAGCGATTTATAACTATTTACGACGTCCGCAGGGTCGCGGCTCATTCTTTCGAAGGAAGATGCAGGATTGGCCGAGATATGTCGTAGATCGCCATCCCCATGGAAATTTGCCGCGCTCATTCAGGATGACTCGATGGAGAGAGGGTCGTGCGAACAGGAGGGACGATCTTTTATGATGCTCTTGGCTCGGGTCGAAATTTGTCTGAATGCCATTCGGGTATCTCGCGCATCGGTTTTTCTCGGCGCGCCAGGAGTTAGGACCGAGAGACAGGAAGTAGTAAAAGAAGAACAACCATCCCCTTCGTGTATCCTTAAACCGTCGCTGTATACGCATTTCTTCTCTCCTACGCCCTTACTTTACACGATGTTTTCGTTTACTGTCACATTTAGCTCTCCGGTCTCGCATCTAGTAAATTCATCGCTGCGGTCGTATTACTCTCGTCCGATTACGAATAAACGACGCCACGGCATGGCGAACCGGCATGGTAGTCGGGATGAACGAAACGATAGGCGGACGAGACAAATAAATCATTGGACGTGTATCGCGCAGCATTCGTTTTTACGATTCGATGCATCAGTGGTGGATTTACGCGAAACTGACAGTGAGACAAGTCAAGTAGTAAATCACCTTGCTTACTTTTTCTTTTAAGCAACCATTCAAGTGAGTGCTATTTATATGTAAAATTACAAGTGTCTCAAGCAAGTCCAGAATCAATCAATTGGCATAAAATAAGATTAATTTCTATAAATAATTATTTTTATTTATCTATTTGTCAAAAATCTCTGGCAAAATCAAAACTTGTTAAAACACTGGGCGATATATGGAATAATTAAAATTGATAAAATAAAATTGAAGAACATATTGATAGATAGAAAACAAAGATATTGTTAATTACTTGATAACACGTTATCATTAATATAGCAAAACTTGAGAAAGGAGAGATAGAAAAGAAGATACTCGATTACTTCATAATTTACATTCAACTTTTAAAATAAATAATTTATATAATTGACTTCTGCTTTTTTTTTTTATGTAAATCTTTCGCTAATATTTTCTTGATTCTTTTTTCTTCGGCATAATTTAAATTTAAATTGCGATATTTGCATATACCTACTTTTAAAAGCATAAGTTTTAACAAGATTAAATTCCTTCATACTTATATTCTAGTATGAATTAATCAATCTTCTGATTAACAAATTGCGATGATTATAAATGACGCACTTCATTTGCGAAATGGCCATTAACGTGAAAAGTTAAGAAATGTTCCGTGGCTCGATTCGCGACTACCGTTTTATCATTGACGGCGAGTTCTGGAGCATTTATCACCGATCTTCCCCCTTTTCATCTTCCTATCTTCGCACCTTCGAGAGATACAGAATCACTGGTACGTGAAAAGAAATGAAAGTAATTTCTTCGATACTTGTTTCCTTGTCATTTCCGCCTCTACCGCTGTCAAAGAGAAAGATAAACAAGCGGATTATCTGTTAAGGCGAATACATCGACATTCGCAAACAGGATTTTCAATTGCAGTTAAAATTATCCGCTAGTGTACATATTTGCTTTTTAACCCTTTAAGTGTGTAGTCTAGCATATGTAAAATCTTTCGCTTACTTAAAATGTAATTGAACCTCTATAAACAGAGTTATATGTTCGATAATATTTAGATTAAATCTCTAATTTGAACCGCAGTCAGTAAGGATTTTAAGCTCACATGTATATACGCCTGACAAAATTTAATATGATATTAATATTAAAAATATATTTATCATATATAAAATATATACTTGAGTGTTAATTAATTAATTTTAATTTCTAATATTTTTAGTTTTAGTAAAATTTAAATGCTGTTGTACACAAAATGTAAAAAGTTAAAAAACTTTTGTATACAACCAAATTATTTTAATGCAGTTTATTAATAATTACGAGTAATAAAGGTACTGTCGATGCTGTTGTTTACAAATCTACATATATTCTACTGCTACTAAATACATGTTTGACGATTATATAGCACCTGCATACTAAAATATACATGCACAAACTTTGTAAACATCTCGATATTAACGTCGCAACAAGCGAGCGAAATAAACATATACCGAAGCACATCTAGCGGAAAATGATCTCGAATAATCGATAGGAAAATTATAGAGTATTGCTCAAATATCGGGCACATGTATAAGCGGTTAGCGGTAAATTTTAGCCGCCAGTTATTAATTCAATTACATACGCGAGATTCTCGATTCTCGTTAAAACGCTCGCTAAATATTAATAGATCGGACACTAAGCGTCGAATTATTATCGACGGCGGGGAGGGGAAGGGCAATTAAGTGGCCAAATATTGTTCCATCGCAAACATATCTGGTACGTGAGTTCCGTTAAAGCGCCATGTATGACGGGAAGAAGTATCGGCGATCACGTTATCGAAGTCCGCGATTATCACTAGATACCTACAGTTTAGTTTGACTCTCTCTCTTTCTCTTTCTCTCTTGTATCCGGGAGCGATAAAATTAGCATGAACGTCGAGCTCACGTGCGCGTACGCACCTGCAGTTAAAGACTAACGGGCCATGAATGAATACGAGGGAACCGGGAAATGGAGCGTGAATGGGACATTTACAACGTGCCGTTTCTGACGCGCTTTCGTGGAAAACGCCGAAATCGCGTCTGGACCGACGCGACGGCGGCGTCTCGATAGAGAATGTATCGGGCGTACAATGAGGCGATAACGATTATGCATCGCGATGCGTTGAACGCGAAACGAGTTCCGAGCGTTCCGTTAAGGCGCGACGTTTCTCATTATTGCCCGTTTTATGCAACACTTCCCTCGTTCGTTTGCGCAAGCTGACAAATAAAGTGAACAGTTAATATCTAACGTTTATAGAAACTGGTACAGAAGAAACGGTAATTGCGTTAAAAAGTTATACGAATTTTAATATTATAAAATATATACTTCTAATAATGTATTCAGGGTATTTCAGAAATAGGCAGTTAAATTTCAGGAGCATAATCTATTCACCGTAAGAATAAAAAAATTCTTAATACATGTCTGCATAAATAAAAATCCAAAGAATTTCATCAGAGATGCTGACCATACAATTGATCTTCCTTTGTCAATTTACTGATCGATGAAATTATTATTAAGAAACTCTGTCGTGATCAAAAAAATGTTCGTAACTTGAAAAAAAGTGTTTATGGACATATATTCATATGTCTTTTTTTAATTTTCACAGTGAGTAGAATACACTCCTAAAGTTCGACCACCTATTTCTAAAACACCTTGTATAATTATCGAATGTAATAAACGAAAAAAATGTAAAGTGAAGCGAATAAATTCTCATTATATAAATTGACTCGCATTACACGGCACGAGAGCCGATAACGCGCAGCGTAACAAAATGTAAAAATCGTTGATTACCGTCTGTCTTAACGCGCCACTTAATGCGCGATCCAATTTGCGCGTCACGCGAAACGGCCGTTACGCGAAACGACGACTCTCTTCTCAATTAATTCCGTAGATGAAGCTGTATCTCGCACGCTCGCTCGCACACCATCATGCACGAACATGCATGTCGCGTCTAAGTGCAAGTAGCGATGCACGAAACCGGCACGACGCATTTCCGAAAATGCACTAGGAAGTGACGTCGATTACTAACACGTTACATGGGCATGATTCACTTACAGCACCTCCTCGGCGAGGAACTACACTTAACGCGCATCAAGTCTATGATCCCTTAATATACGAGGGTGCCCCCTCGGGCGAGCAACGACGCGGATAAGCTGCCGATAGGGGGATAGACGGAGCCGCGGGACAAGAAAGGGGAAGGGTTGTCTCTGCTTTAATAAGACGCGCCATCCACGTCGAACGGTACCGAACTTTGGATCGACTTTGATTAGAGCATTCTGCTAATGACAGGGGATCGAGCGGTATTTAATCTAATATTCGAAACTGTCCGGGCCAGCTTCACGGGGAACAGAATATCATTCCACTCCGCTCCCTTCCGGGAGGATCTCCGTGAGGGCAAATCCTTTGGCGAATCTATACGCGATCGCATCCCTCGCGTTCATCCATGATGCGAATCCTTTTCACCTTTCACCTCATCTCCCGCCGACAGACAGGATATTAGAAACGTTCCGACGCGTCTCGATCTTCTCGCGATCTATCGCGCGGCGAGATTAAAGGGATTAGGGTTACTCGTTTCTTTTTTTTTCAAAGATGTACAGTTTTTGACATGATATCACCGATTATCTTTTAAAATTCTTACAAGTATATTTTTATGTAAAGAAAATAAAGAACCGTTTTAACCGTCGGTGATAACTATAATTTAGCGTGAGCTAAGATACATGTTAGACATTACACAAAATCGCAAAGAATTGCCACAGATGTTCGTATATTCATCTAGGAACTTGTTCCTCGCAAACGTGTCACTTTAGCCAAGACTAAAAGCGGATGTAAGCGCGTGCTGCGGAAATCGCTCGTGACGAGAACATAGAGATCTCGCAGGAAACTCAAGCTCACCTGCTGCAAGCTCATTTCGCGAAAGTGCTCGCATAAACGGATCGTGTGAACTAGAAACGTACCCGCTGACTGTAACACTTATCCAAAATGCGCGATTGCAAACTCGCTCGACAGTTAAATTTTATGTCTATCCTCACCGCAATACAAGCCGTTATCACATAGCTGCTAATAGAGAATCGGGAATACATATCAACTTAAATGCTCTTCAGCTTCAATTGAATAGGTCTAACCAATATCGCCCCACAATATTTTTAATAAAAATTTAATTTCTTTATTATAATAACAGCAAAATTTAAAATTTATGTAAATTATGTGTTTTGGAAAGTATTAAAAAAATGTGATATAATTTAATCTAAAATTCCGATTCCTAAAAAAAAAAAAAAAAAGCCAAATATATGATAATATTTTGCGAGATGTTTCTATTACGATAAAACTAATAAGGAAAAATGTCGAGGGCTATATACACAACGATTGAAGTAAAATTTTACGAGCGGTTTTATCAGGTCGTTATTGACTTGGATATAAGAATACGGACAAGTATGATTTTACGATACAAGAGGTCTTCTTATTAGCTGCTTTATTTCATTTCGTCCAAGTCGTCTCTAGCAGACGCGTTTTACTTCGCTTCGTACGCAAACTATAAATCTTTATCGATACATAAAGATCGATGATCAAGTCTTGGAAGCATAAAACATGTGTATAAAAAACACATTCAATAAAAGATTCTTTCAAATTATGTCTTCATCCTTATTTGAAATTGTCTTTTACGAGAAAACGTAATCTAATATTTAACATACTACTTTGTTACATATTGAATTTTGATTTTCGATTTATTTATCATCACAAAAATAAATATTGTCTTCTTATATAAAATTACATACCATTTTTAAAAATTGTCTAAAAATATCTGCAAAATAAACGAGAATATTAAATGCTGACACGCTTTGATTTAAAACTGGCAATAAGCTTAAAATATTTGAACTGAGCTCGAGATATGAAATGCTTGAATCGTGCATACTACAATATTAGATGAAGAATATTTCATCATACTAAAAGCAACGATATAACATAGCGTCATTCCCAACATATTTTTAAACGCACCTCTGTTCTAATCTGCAATCAAGAAGGAAAACAGGATCAAAGGACTCGTACTGAATTTCAGAACAACCGAGTGAGCACCCTCGGGCCATGGTAACCCGTCGAGTCCTTTACATATGGACCACCAGGAAGTCATTTCTCGCGCGAGCGTCACCTTAATTGGCGAAAGCTTTGAGAAAGAGACAAAAAGAGAAAGAAAGAGAGAGAGAGAAGAAGCGCATAGCGAATAATCGGAAGACGAGCGTCGGTAAAGAACGATCCTCAAAAGAATCGTAGACTTTAGTGATAAATTCATCGGCGTACAAGCTCCTTCGGAACCATCCTCTTCGGAAATGCGCGTATTCGCCGGTAATTACATGAAATTCGTTTCCTTTGATCGCGAGTGTCATCCGTAAGAAAGCCGCGTTAACGACCCCCTCCGTCCGCCGTCGCGTCTGAGGTAAAGTAAGCGGCGTGGATGCGTTAATTGAGGAACTCGGACGGACGCCTCGGGGAACTATGTCCCTTAGGCATCGTGACGAGCCGGCCCCGTGCCGGTTCTCTCTCGCAAAAATAATTGCGAATGGGTGATAAAGCGACGGCGAGGCGCTTTGTAATTTCCGCGGGCTTTGAGAAGGAGAGCCGCGTTAATTGAGTGAAATAGGTAAAGAAACAAAAAAGAAGAATACAGGAACCATAACCTGAACTCTCTTTTCACACACAAGAGTAACGTAATAAGATACTTAATGCCCTCGTGCAAGAATTTTAAGTAAATTGTCTCGCTCGTGTAAATGCAATATTGCTCAGAGGGAAGTATGCGCGCTTGCCTGCTCATCAATCGTCGATTAATTATAATTCAATAGATTCTACATCTTTTTTTACATTCCTTTCTCGTCTTCTAATATTTTATTGCTTTATTTTCCGTGAAATGAAATATGAACTGCTCTCTTATCGATTGCACTTGAAAAAAAATAGTCATTTCTTCATCTAATTAAAGCATAATGTTGTAATTCTTAAAATACATTTGTTTGATATTATGTGAATTTACCTTATTGAAAAATTTTATATAGATTTTTAGATAATTCTACATCATTTAAAAACATAAAGTTAGTCGCTTCTATCGTTTTTCGATAATTTCTGTAATCGAATATGTAGTGCATCAGTCGAGGATGCAATTCGCGCTCATTAATATTACACTCATCAATCGCGCAACCCATCAAGGTTGATATTTGATGAAAATCAGATTCATACGCAATTACAGAATTGCGTCTCGCGACGCAGGAATTAGTAAACTTATCGAACTTTCGATATAATTAACTCTTATTGACTATTCATTCTGCGCATACTTTGAATTATTTAAGTAAGGTATCGATACTATAATTGGCATTTACAATACCGCATCAAAAAGTTATAAGTTACTAGGTCAGCTTTAAAATAATTGTAATTGAAAGTCAATGTAATAAATTCAACACGTATTCTATATTTGTGAAAAGTAAGGTATTCTTCATATTTTAGTAACTAGGTTTAAAGGTATGTTTGTAACTAGGTTTAAATGTATTTTAGTAACTAGGTTTTAAAAGATACGGTTTTAAAATTGAAATTTATCATGTGCAAACGAAGATTAATCATGATTTAAATCTGAAATATATGAAAATGAATAAAACGTTCGCGCACGCGAATAGAAATTTAAATTTCGTCAGAAATTCTGTAATATTTATGAGCATCAAAATTCTGTTAAAATTTACAAAGCTCGTAATTTTTATACGATTACGTGTTCAATTCGTATACAATTAGTAATACAAATATATAACGTTGTCATAATAATTTCAATTTAACTATTGTCAAACTTGCACATTGCACTTTGATCATGATTATTGCCTAATAATTCAAAATATTGTTTAAAATATCAAAAAACATATAAAAAAATCTATAATACAGCGTAGAAAAATTAAATAGATAACTAAAATGGCGTAAAATTTGCTAAAAGTTACCGTGCGATTATATCGAGAAGATTCGCGAGGAAGCTCTAAAATTTAAAATCTAAAATCCCGGTATTTATTTAACAGTACTTAGACTCGCTGCTGAGAATGTTAGAATTATAAAGATGATTCGGGCGCTTTCACGGAGAGAAAGAGAGAGTTTATCGCAAATTTACTAACTTGGATGCATAACGCCTGATGGAATTCTCGAGTGGTCCAACATTCTTGCACGCGCGCGCGCGCGCGATTCCGTCGAGATGCAGATCCGCTCTCTTTCCTTCGAGCATACGAGCAGCTCTTTAAAAAAGCTGCCGGAAACTCGGCATTTAAATTCCTTCACTATCGCAGGAAGATTATTCCACCGCGTGCTGGAACGTAGGCTCGCTTCGTTATCTCTTACGGTTATTGCAAAGGACAAGAGGATTCTCCTCATATGACGCATACCGCGTCACTGCTACACTCACGTGACGATATTAATATTGTGCCTCGCGATATTATATTAATCTAGAATGTATGTACGTCGGAGCACATACATGACTCCCGTGGGACGCGGGAGACCATTGAGATGATTCCGAGAGGTCGTAAAAATTCTAAGTGAACCTCTTCTGTCCTTTAACAGCGCCATGCGCAGGATCGTTTGAGGTATACGATTACTCGCGTTGCGATAGCATTTCGTATTCCTGGAATTTATATCGTGAAAATGTGGAAATTCGATTTGTATAAAGGATCGTAAATACTAGGATAATCGGCGATCGTAGAGTTCATCATATTCGGACGATTGTTATTTATCATATCAACGTTTTCTCGCGATTCGTTATTCAAATATATATATATAAATTGCACACATATATACTTCGTCACGATTGCATCTTCTTTCCACTAATACTATAATGTTATAGCAAGTATATAGATGCTTAAGGAAAATGTATGAATATTTATTTATTAACTGTTTAATCTACTAAAAGATGACTATACTATAATATTTTTAAATGAAATATACACAAGCGCAATTATTTTTTAATGTCTTAGAAAATTAATTTGTAATTAAAATTTTTATTTAATCTCTGATCTCCATCTCCGTTTTTATTATACATATTTCAATCATTTTCGTTACAAAAGATGCGTTTTTCTTAACATGTGTACACAAATGTAGACGAAGTTTTTATTACGCTCTTTCTCATGTAAACGATTGCACGCGCGTAACGTCTACATAAACTTTTACGCGTTTAAAATTGAACACGAAAGTGCGTAGGATATGTTGATTTCAGCAACGCTATTTCTCTCGCCATTTTCCCCTCTCTTTTTCGGTCGTATTCAAATGAATATTGCAGTTGCGCAGGAACGCGCTCGTATATAAAAGTATGCGGAGACTTGTTTGGAGCGGCCAATAAATTATATCTGGCGTCATAAAAAACTTTTAGAAACACTAGCATGAATATTTGCTCTCTTATTCTTCTTGCGCTCTGTTCTCTTATTCTTCCTAGCAATCAACGTAATTGATGAAAGGACTTCCCACTTTTCGGTGCTTTATATGCACACAAAAAAATCTATATATCATGTATATATTCTACATTATGTATCTAAACTTTAATAATATAATAAAATAAAAAGTTTATATAAACATGTCAGAATATTTTCACTTTATATCCTATATACCTACTGCATTCTCCATAAGATAAAAAGCTATAAATTCCAAAGATTCAAGCTGTTATTTATCTTTTTTTGTAGAATGCATAGTCTGCATACCTTATTAGCGTTGTAAATGGCACTGTAAACATAAAGGTGACTGCGAGCTATCGCGAAAATTGAAACAAACGCGGCTATCTCGCTTCGTGTAACGAATGTCAGTTGTCGCCTGTCGGAGGCTCGCTTTATCGACAAAAAGTGTCACGAGAAGCCGACGATTTACGACCAAGATTGGTATCGACGAAACAAATGGTATAACGGCAGACTGATTTGCCAGAAAGATTCGCCATGAAGCCCGCAATTCGCTCACCGTTGCGGAAAATTCTAACTGAATTTATTTAAAATTGGCTACTGCGACGAATCTTTTGCGACAAAGCTTGCTGAATATCAACGCTTCTGATAAAAAATATGAAAGAAAAAAGATCACATTAAGGATTATACTATAACGAGGTAAATTTCCCTTAAATAATCCTTTTAAATTATATCTATTTGTTGCATAAATTGCAGAAATACGATTAAATTAAATCACATTTTTTAATCTTGTTAATATAATATTTTCTATAATTTTTTTTTCTTAAGAGTGCTTCCAATTCAGTAAAACTAGAACAACACAGGCGCGCTTCTTTTTACGGACATTTTCCAATTTTTTAACTTTTCTTTCCATATATACATATATATAAATCTAAACTTTTTAATAATCCTTTTATAAAATTTAGTTTCATTAATTTAAAAAACTTACCAAGCTAGAGGGGGT
>NW_021849308.1:273475-277328 GCF_003651465.1 Formica exsecta | reverse complement strand
ATAAATCTAAACTTCATATATATATATATGAATATTACATGGACATTTACTAATTTTTTAAACTTTTCTTTCTTAACTTTAACTTTTTCTATCACAAACTGTTAAACTGTCAAAATTCGCATGATTTTACAGTCGCAAATAATACGAGTAAAGCAAATCGCAGCGCACAACCAATCAGCATCACGGAAAAAAAGCTTCAATGCTTCGATATATTCGAGTTTGAGGTTGCACGTTTTTTTTAGAAAGGGATTATTTAGCGCGTTTACATCTAGATGCTTAATTATATGATCTATACTTCCGGCCTACTTGCATCTACTTTATTGAGCTGATTATTTAAGTCTCTAACCTTATCATATCTTTAAACATATTATAAGGTACTTAATCACTCTATTGTTCATTCACTATTATGCTTAATTACTTTATTATTCATTCACCATATAAAACCACATTTCTATTAAACTTTTTTTTACAAATAATTTTTTGTTTAAACTATCAGTTTGTTAAAAAATATGTTTAACTCAAATTATTGATATTAAAAGATATACCAAATGTAACCAATATGCACGAGAAGCATCAAACATCGATTAAGTCAAATTTGATAAATGAATATCAGTCAACAATAATGAGTCTGGAGTGTTTCTTAAGGATATATAGCATATTGAATAATTTTGTGGAATTTCTTGGGTAAGTAAATTTTTCTTTATTTTTATTATTTTATAATTATTTTACATAATATTTTTTTTCTTTATATCATGCATCAATCGATTTAAAAAATAGTGTGGTCATGATAAGTCTCGTTTCAGATTTCGTGGATTTAATTATTGTCTTGTTCATTACAAAAAATTACCATTGAAAGGAGCACTAGAAATATCGAGTAAAATGATGGTACCGAGCATTCATGAGAATCTGTTTAAACAAGTGATAGAATGGCCAGGTCTATTTGCAAATGCTTTTTATAATACACACTGTTCTAAATTGACGGATATATCAAAAGATATTGCAAACGAAGCAAGTATAATAAATGAAAAATTATTAACAATTAGTCAAATGAACATGTCTGTTATTTGATACACAATTGTATATAAATTTTTTCAGATTGAAGCTACGATAAAGCATCTCACGAAATCGTCGACAATAACAAATTATTCGACACAGATGGGATCTATCTTGTTTGCGTTAGCTAATTTATCGTGTATCCCTGCGTCTAAAAAACTTCAAATCTTATCTGTTTTATTAAAAGAAACAGCCGAAAGCATGACATGCTGCGAAGAAATCGCTAAAGGTATTATTCATTTAAGATAGAAACAGGATATCGTAAAATCTATATGTATGTATATGAATGTGTGGATGTATAAACCGTTTATAGCGAAAATTTATTTTATCGATGATTTAAATATCTATTAAGGCAAAAAAGAACTGTTCCAGTAATATAATTTTTAATTTTTAATTTTTATTTTGAAACTTATTAAATTTAAATTTTATACGTTTGTAATGACTTGCAATAAATGATAGCAAAAATAAAACTATTATATAAATATTTTTGTCTTCTTATTTTAAATAATTAAACAGTTATCAACTATATAAATTATCGCGTATACCGAATAAATAAAAAACCAATGCAATATGATTATACATTAAAAATTTCGAATTATTTCGCTATCTCATAAATTGTAAGCTAAGATTTACGCAAATAACTATCTCTTTATTTATTTTTATTGTTACGCTCGCTAATTTACAAGAGGCAGCGTTTTTTTCACGATGTTTCTCGTATTGCATAAAATTCTTGTAATATTGCAGAACTGCCGGCGCATATTCAGACGAAAACTCTCTTAAATCTCGCAAGTAATTTTATTCGCGAATGGGGAGAAAAACCATGTAAAACGCAATCCCATTTTAAAATTTGCAAATTCTGCGACAGCATTATCAACGACGGGACTCGGCAATACGTGGTATAAAATACAAGTTATTAACATAATACTTTAATAGAATACAAGAGAGTTTCATCCTCTTTGCAAGAGATTTATTTTCGCAGGAATATTTTTTTCACTTGCATATAAAAATTATTTTAGAAGAAACTTTGTTGCGTCGAAGCAGAACATTTCAATCGATTGTTGAAGGAATGGCTCTCGCTATACGTGTCACATGTAATCTTTATTTCACTCATGAAATTATGCTTATGCTACAAACAGATTCACTTATCATTGTCTTATCCTTTTGTAGAATACATCAAAATTAAAATCTGCCAATCCTACCGAAATCGAATACAATATGAATTATTCCAACGAGAATACTTTGCAGAAAAATGATTTTATAAGAATTGATAACATCAATAATGCAGGATTACAATTAGTCCCTACTACTGAAAATGGCATAACAACACTCGAGGATCATTACAAGAGTCACATTGGCTCTCAATCGAAGACATATCCGAATACCTCGACGAAATTACACGACAAACGTCAAGATAACGTTTTAAATACTTCAGGAGAAGTCGATCCGAGAAAAGCTGAGCATCTCATTCAATCGGCCATCGAAATGGGTCACGGTACCGGAACCGCCAACGATCAATCGGAAGCAAATGGCAATCCTTCATCTCGGCACGAAAAAACACGAGTGTTGACAGGTGGAGCACGTAGTGAGGACCATACAAAAAATACCGACACCGAAACGGAAAGAATACGCGAAAGACGTGAGAATAATCCGTATCAGCACAGACTCGGCGAGGTCGAAGATAAGGACCGACAAGATCGCCGCTTGACTCAACGTGACATGCAAGAAGAAGCGAACAGATCGTGGATTGCGGCTGGAAAAACACGAAAAGATGGAAGTACGAAGAACGGGAATACGGTGGAAGAGAGCAGCGGGAATCCCGATAAGAATCCTTATCATCGCAGAGAAGAACGCGAGACGCGATTGCTGGATAACGGAACGAAAAAGATCGGCCGATTGGATCGAATCGAGGGGAAGAGCATTTCGATAGAGACATCGAGACCAACCAAAAGACTCGAGGTAAAGCAGGATGGGAATGATCGCAATCGACACGAAAACGAGGAAAATCCAACTACTCACCGAGATAGAAAGACAGAAGGGAAGGATAAAGACAGGAAGGAAGGAGCGATGCTCCTAAATAAGAATAAAGAGCCTGGGAGTAAGAAAGCGACGGTTTCGCTTGACGACGCGAAAGAGGGACCCTTTGCCGTTAATGAAGAGGGAAAACTTCCTACAAATGATGAACAACGCAAAGCAACGTCAACTGAAAAAAGATACGATCTCGAGGAGGCGAGAAAATGGGGAGTTAATAGTAAGTGTCCACAGACATTTTTATAAAATACAAAAAAAAAATATTATTATGAAAAACTAGTATAATATTTTTTCAATTTCATGTAGAAATTGTATTTTGCGTGATTTAATGTGTGCAATGTCATTAGGATAAAAAATGCGGATAGAGAATATCTTATTAAAGTTAAATGAAATCATTTCTAATACTGTGCTTCTCTCGTACTATCGCACAAATCGCATTATCAATCGCGTGAAATGATGCGATGTGGTCGATTCTCGTTATCAGATTCCAGTTATGGGAAATATCTGTTTTGCAGATCCTTCAAATCCGATCGAGTATCAATTATCGAACGCGCACTTTGTGGAACTCGGTTGGACGCTGTTACCGATTACCAAAACCATGAGAAAAATCGTACAGTATGAAGCTAGACCGGCAAAGCCCAGTCTAAATTGGTAAGTGATATTTATATGTGTATCTATAAAAAAATTATGTAAATATAAAATATATATAAATAATATAGTTTTTAAATAGCATTGAAAGAGCAATAAACAAACATATTATTCGTATACTATA
>NW_021849308.1:267056-273133 GCF_003651465.1 Formica exsecta | reverse complement strand
TAAATAATATACTTTTTAAATAGTATTGAAAGAGCAATAAACAAGCATATTATTCGTATACTATAAAATAGTGAAAATTATTAAAATTAATATCATAAGATTTTATATAAATAATATAATAATATTTTAAAATTAATATACTAAAAACACAGATTAAAGACAATGGTTGCGATATTGTAGATAATCAGATAAATTAGTAGCTGCTAATACTGAATTAAAGCAATTAGAAAGTAAACGGACTATACAATGATTAAATTACGTTACAGCCAACTTTAGCAAAAAATCTCGTGGCTTAATTACTAACGAGTAAATAATTAGGCCGACGAATAAAGTTAATGAGACACCATCGCAAACCAAACATGCTCTTTAACGGTTTCACAATTAAAATTATATGATATTGCGTGATTAATCACTGAATAATTAAATAATTTATTTGTATATTAGGTTCAAAAAATACAGGTACAAAGATATGGAATATTATGAAGATGGGCTGACGCCATTTTTGAAATTCCATCCCGATGGTTCCGGCGAGTTGTTTTATCCCAACGGCATATTAGCTATTAGAGTTTACAAGCCAAAAAACCGAAAATGTAATTGAGTCATTTACATAGTGCGACTTATACAGAGTATTTCACTGTTATCCCTTCCATAGATAGTTTCCTCCATAAATTATTTGACAGATTTCGCATCAATTGTTTAAAAAAATGGAACAAATAAAGTTAAATAATAATTACATTGATTTAATTTAACTTGATGCATTAATTATATAACACAATTAAATATTAAATTATATTTCTATTAAATAATTACAATAAAAACCATAAAACTCAAATTATATTATATTATTAAAATAATTTTTGATTTGTATGCCCTACATGAATTTTTATGTTATGAATTGTGTGTCATATATATTTTCTTTTGTTATCCATTATCTAATCAATATTCGGTAATTTTGGAATATTCTGTATATATATATACAATTTATACAATATAACACAGCAACTTCGAATTTATCGTCATCCATCGAAAAATTAAGTATAAATATCAAAAAAATAATGATAATAAAATTGTTAAATATTTTTCAAAATTGCATCGACGATTGGATTAATCAATTTTCGACTGGCGACGATATCATATAAGTAAATATCACCCGTTCTATTATACTAAGAAAATCGGCCTTCGGGGACGGGCTTAAAAAAATCACTGCTATCGATTTCAAGACGATATGTATACTGTGTTCACGCCAGGAGGCAAAGACGCATTNNGGAAGAGGGTCTCAGCTCTTGGCAATATTCGACACTATGGGATACGGTGTCGTTTTCGACGTGGATGGCGCGGCGAGGTTCGTTCGAAAAAAGAATTTACAAAGAATGTTTAATTACTGTCGCGAGGGCCTCTGTCGCTCGACCGATTCACGATTCCAATTACTTCTGCAGGCTATCCTACAACCAGATCGGAGGAATTTTTACGGACAATCCCGCGAGCCTGCCCCTCATTTGGACTTGGAATGCCAAGCCGAGAGAGTCGATACTCGAGACTGTGTACACGGTAGGTGTGAACGCGTTTACCAGAGTTTTTCCCATTTTCCTCGCGTATAGATTTTCGATCAATCATGAATAAGCGAACGGAACTAAAACTTTTCATCTTCTTTAACTTTTCCATCGGATTACGGATTACGGATTGAAAATATGCGAAAACAGCCTTTATATATACGTTGTTCCAAGTCTTGTAAACAAAGTAACTTGAATTTATCCAAACGATTTAAAAAGTCTTTTATAAGAAGAATAACGCGCAAAGTGATTGTCGTCAATCTTTTATGCAAGATTTAGTATTCCAAAATGCTTTTATCGATATATTATATAAAATGAACGAAATAGATTTTTTTCTTTGAAAATTGCAGGAAAGACCGACCGATTGGTTGCAAATGGAATTTTTCTCCGCTACAAATAAATCAGCGAAAAGGTAAGTCGATGGTTTATATACATATATAGAACAGTAATATTTATGCACGACACGTTCTGGTTACGTTTGGTTGACTCCACAGTTCCGGAAATGTTAAGACACCGGTATCACCGTCTAGCTCGAGAAATAAGGAAAAGAAGGTCGTCGAGGTGCAGAAACCTGTTGTCGAGAAACAACAAGAAGAGGTCGGAAGCAAGTATGTCAAGCAAAAAAGTAGAGCAAATTCTATCCGAACAAAGCATTCTGATTACGCGATATGCTACTTTCTTGGATATAAATTACAGCAATACTTTACTAAAAGAGCGCATCATTTAATTATTACCCTATACAAAATAAATATACATATAAATTATGAAAATTTTTATATAAATGTGTGAATGTTTTATATAAATGAAAATTCTATTAATTGTAATTACAGAATATATACTCGTAATCTACTAATATGTTTCCAATGTAATAATAATAAAAGTAAAAACAAAAAAAATATATTTATACCATTCTATAATTACAATTAATAAATAATCAATTTATTTTTAGATCGACCGACAATCAAGATTTTTCCAAAGAGGACATCTGTCACATAAAAGTAATTTGTATGAAATTGAATGAATTTCTTAGCCTGCGAATCATCGATCGAAAAAGCATAAGTTTACGATTTTCTGCTGGAAATAGAAATATCAGGTATTACGATTATTTTTTATACAAAATATGCTTTTTTCGAAAATGATCGTTTTTGTATTGTGTAATTTTCTTTGTTAATTATCTCGATTTTATTTTGCAGGATAGAATTAGGGACAGTTACGAATTTTAATAAAGAAAAAGCATCTTGTATGATAGAAGCAAGCGATTGGAAAAGCGATATGTTAAGGTATAAACTAATAACATAATGCAAATTTCAAAATTGTCATAAAAATTATGTTGCAGATGTCGATTCCAGGAGAATTTGTCCAAAACATTGGAATCGGATAGCAGTCTGTACGATTTAGCTAAGGAGTATCGAAAAGTAAAAAGATTCGCGAAGCAACGTAAAGTTATGATTGCCAAATACAAACCTTTTTCCATGATCAACCGGACGTTCTCTCGATCGTGTAAAGTGAGGAACTAGAAATTTTAAGCTACACAGTTGAAGAAATGCATTCCATAAATATCGAAATTTTTTTCAAAGACATTGTTTCAATGTAATATAAAGGATATATAAAAAATAGTTCAAGGAGAAGAGAGGGGGACGCATTTATATAAATAAAAATGTTCATGTAATTAAAATAATTCTCAAACAATTAATTGTTATCTTAACGGATGTTCGTGAATACATTTCTCGCGCTGGTATAATAACGCATACAACACACACTTATTGCATGTATGATGTCATACGTCTCACGTGTACATATCAGTATGTACGAACGTTTGTGTTGTATATGTATGTATGTATGTATATGTATACGTGTGTGTGTGCTTAAGACACATACGTAAAACATATTCCCAATTCCCGGGAATATTCCTAGACGGATAACTTAAGTACTAAGCAAAGTAGGAAGATCGTATAATTTTGATCAATAAATTAGGTTAGATCGATCCGGATATAGAGTTAAAAAAAGGAATATAGAGAGAAATATAGAAAAATAATAAATAGAGTTCTCGTTGAGTTTGAAGCGGCTCAGCGAGCGTTCCACGATCGAATAGTCGATTCTTCGCTCTGAATTAAACTTTTAGAAGACAGGTATTGCGTTTGGACGATTTTCTGCGAACCAATTTCGAGACAAACATGTTTACCGGGAGCGTTCGCTGAACCGTTCGAGATCGCGAAAACGCGAAATGGTATCGTCGACGTCGACGTATGACGTCGAGCGTCCCGACGCGGAGTGTGATAAACGCGACGAGATACGATAAGAACGATGAAGAGAAACGCATTCGTTGAAGTATACGATGCGTGTATAAATAATAGCGTGTACGCACGGTGAATCGGAGAAGAGACGCGAGACAAGCGGGTCCTGAAGGGCCATCTGACTACTCGCGCGACTTATTTACAATGCCCTCCTAAAGACTACTCTGGCGATTGCGAATGATCCCTCGCTTCCTGATACCGAGGACGGACCGTTGCCGAAGTGTGAAAATTACGTTGATTACTACCGTGCTGCGGTGATCACGAAGCGTCATCGGAGATCGATTCGCGATATTTATTATCACTGCGGCGCGCGTTCCATCGATCGCGAAACTGTTCGATATGGAAAAAGTGATTCCGTTCGCGAACGATCGGTGGAACGCGCGTCAGTGTAGTTTCTTTCTCATTTACCTTCCTCTCATTCCGTTTCTCCATTTCTTCATTAAGTTTGCTTCCGGACTTTTTATTTACATGCTACTCAAAGATCCGCCTCGTACGATCGCACTCACGCTTTCTCGATCGATAGCGATCTAGTCGTTCTATTTCTCTGGATTCGACGAGGGCGATTGACGCAACTAGACTAGACACGAAGTTACCATGATGGAAGAGGAGAGAGAAGAGAAATGCGATTTTGCAACTTTCGACAAGGAGCATCTTCGACGTGTCACAAGTTTCGGATGAAATAGTGTCGCGATACGGTTCCGAAGTATTGCCGGTCGTTCGAGGTGGACGATCCTCTGAAGGGGAGATTCCGTCGTCGTCCTCCTCTCCTGCGACGAGTCCTTTTTTGATTCTGCGCACCGTATATGCCGTTTCAGTTAGCGACCTTTACAAACTCCGGATTCGGCACGCTGCAATTCTCCGCCACGTATGCCGGATGTACGAAGCCGTTACCACCTATCGCGGCGTTCTTCCGGTCCACAGCGCGCACCCTGACAAAGAGGAAGGCCGCCACCAGGGAGGCAACCACAACCACCAGCAGCAGCATCACCAGACCGCCCACGAAACCAGGCAGACTCATGCAAATCGTCTCCGGATCGGCGGACGCGCTGGCGTTCTGTATCACCACGGTGGTGTCGTTGCTGGAATTCGTCGTGCCCAGCGCAAAATTAACGTCACCCGGCGCGACCACTTGGATGACTCTCGAGGTATTCACGTCCGTCATCTCCTGCGCCGCTCGTTTGTACACGTGGGTGGAGAACAGGGTCACCGTGTGATAGACATTCTGAAAATCGAGGATAACCGTTGTAATGCCAAAGAATTCGCGTCGTAGTAGGATATCAAACGGTACCATAGAACGCGTCATTGATAATGTATTTCGTGATGAGCGTACTATGTGGGCAAATTGGAAGAAGATACTTTACGTTAATAAGTCGAGTCTATAACAACTCTAAAGCTTTGCTTTAAATTTTTACTTTGATCTCACATTCATTGTTTCTATATGTATATATTAATAAAAAATAAATTTAAAGAAAAGAAAAAAACACTTACACTATCGTCGTCTTCTAACTCGTGCGGCTCGTCGTGCCTTCGCCTCCTGGCGCCTCTGAGCTCGGCCGGGAAACCTTCGACCGATCTCGGTCGACCTCCGAGGATGGCTAGGTTACCTTCAAGCTCCTCCGTACCAGCGGTACCCTTTCGCTTCACAGTCTGGTACGCCGCCGGATGGCCGGGTAGGGGAGGTGGAGGGAGATGGATATTGTCCTGGGGACTCTGGGGTGAGCTGCTCGCCGTAGCGTCGCCCGGCGTAGAGCTGGGTGAAGAGGACGAGGACTGCGCCTGCGGTGCCGGAACCACATCTGGATTCGGTTCGCTGCGGGCAGAAATTAATTTATTACGATATTGTTTTGCAACGATCTCTTCTCATATATTCCAGCTAAAAAATAATCTTTTAATTCGAATAATTTATTTAAACATCCAGTTGTGATAAATGTATATTAACGTCATGATGTTTATATATGTTAGACATTTTGTTCATCGATTTACTCTTATTTTAAAGAAAGTATTGCTTATATAGCGATAAAAGTTTGCAAGATATACTGCAATCTTAATTTAATATTAAATGTCTGTATATTTATCAGTATACTATATCTTGCACCGTAAAATGCGTGTGTTTTCGCGAATAAAATATTCGAAAAAATATTTCATAAAAGTATGCATAAAAATTATAGAAAAAACCCGCGAAATAATCTGAGAAAATATTTTCGATTTTATAATATATATATCTTATTTTAAT